>NW_023605597.1:0-59519 GCF_013339745.2 Dermacentor silvarum
CGAGCGGTATCGGTGGCAGCTCCTCCGCGCTTCTGCGATATGCGTTTCACCAAGTGAAGAAGTTTCTTCCACGCAGGTTTTAGTTCTTTGAGCCAGGTAGCCGCCCCTCTATCCTCGTGAATTGGAATGCCGAGTATCTTGACGTGGCGTTGCAGAGCTCTCTCAAGCTTCTGGTCAGCTAAGTACAGCTCGACTTTTTCCTTTCCTTGCGCCGTGCCACCGGGGAGGATGTACTTTTGTTTTTTCCGGAGTCAGCTGCATGTCTGTTCCTTTCAAGTAATCCGTCAATGTGTCGAGCGCATGCTGCATTGACTTGGTTGCTATTTCTGTTGTCTTGAGAGGGCCGCCACGTTCCGTCCACAGTGTCACGTCATCCGCATAAATGGTGAAACGGACGCCGTGACCCTGTCGTAGACGCACAGCCAATCCTCGCATGACTAGATTAAACAGCGTAGGCGATAACATTGCGCCCTGAAGAACACCTACATTGTTCGTGAATGTCCTTGGACATGTGTTGTCACTACGGGTCTCGAAAGTCCGATGCTCCAGGAACGATTTCACAATGTTTACAATTCGTATTCCAGGGTGCGCTGCTTCGAGCGCCGAGATTACGGCTTCGTGTGTGACACTGTCGAATGCCTTCCGTTGGTCCGCGGCGACCAGGATGCCGGGAACCTTCTGTCTGCCCCGCCGCTTCCTGGTGCAATGACGGAGCAAAAAAGAGGCTGTCTGGAGTGCAAAGACCTGGTCTGAATCCAGTCTGACTTGGGTCAAAGTATTGTTCGTTGTGACTTTCCTCGAGATGGTAGGTCAGTCGCGTGAGGACTAAGCGTTCGAGAAGCTTGCAAAGTGTTGATGTCAACGAAATAGGCCGCAAATTGCTGACATCGTTTGCAGGTTTGCCTTGTTTTGGGATAGGGGTCACCACGGAGTGCTTCCACTCGGCGGGAATTTCACCTGATAACCAAACTTTGTTTATCTCTTCCTTAACTGTTCTTTTCCTGGTTCGCTGAGGTTCCGCAACCACTGCCAGGTAATACCATCCTTGCCCGGTGCACTCTTGGCATTCACATATAGCCATGATCAGTTCTTGCATAGTGAAAGCCGATTCTATATCTGCGTCTGGCGTGGGAACCATGCGTTAGTAAATTTTAGCATCAGGTAGTAGGTCTTGCTGAGGGAAGAAAGTGTGCGCCGCCTTCGCTTGGAACTCAAAGAGTGAACAGCCAGTAGCCAGCATTACATTCCTGACGGTATTGAACTTCTTTCTCTTTCCAGGCATGCCCTTGAAAGTTGACCACAGCTTCCGTGTCCCAGTCCGTTCGTCAAACGAGGCGCAGTGGTCGCACCATCGTTCTCGGTGAAGTTCCTTAGCATAACGACGCGCCTGCGCTGTCTTGTTACGTACCTTGAGCTAGTCGACGTGTTGCCGTGTTACTGTGTGTTGCTTCCCATTCTGGATGTATACCTGATGTAACATGGCTCGCGTGTCCCAGAGATGGAGGAGATGCTTGTCAGGTGTTCGAAGATGCTCGTCCACTTCAATAATTCTAGTGGCTTCCCGAGCTGCACTTGAGAGCTTCTCTAGGAGCGGTGTGTTTTGTCGCAGGCCTCAAAACAGGAACGGAACAAGTCCCAGTCTACGGCTGACGTCATTCTTTTCTTCTGTCCGGTGTCCTTCGCCTCGACTTCAATCCAGATTGGGTAGTGATCGCTGCCCATTGGGTCGGCGCCACACCTCCAGTCATATACAAGTCCCGGTGTCGTCCAAATCAAGTCAGGCGTGCTGTCACGCTGCCCCGAGTGGAGTGCGCGACGAGTGGGGTAGTCCAGGTCGTTCGCCAAGATAACGCCGGCTGCTTCAACTTCTTCAAGGAGTATACATCCCCTTTCTGAATTCCTGTCATATCCCCAGTTTTGATGTGGAGCATTGAAGTCTCCCCCAACCAATAGTCGATCCTTCGGGTAAATAATTCGCAGTTCACGCAACCATGCGAAATTAGCTTTCTTCGCACCACCTTTCTTGTCGTAATTGGTTTTTGGGCGAAAGTAGGCGGACACAAGTAATGTTTGACGACCTCTCAGTTTACATCGCACCGCCACCACCTCTTGGATTTTGCTACAAAACTTTGCCGTGTCGAGCTTTGCGTGCGGCACATCCCTCCGCACAAACACAGCCGCCTGTGCTTCAACTTGTTCTTCTCTCTGTTGGTCGCACTTTTAGGGGCGAAGCACCTTAGGGCCGAGCCTTGTCCCTGATAGTCCGTAGCTCTGGTTGGCATGGAGACCGCTATGTATGTATACGCATATATATATATATATATATATATATATATTGTTACGCGAAGGACCAGTCAGTAAGACAACCAACTATTTACAGGTTGTATTTACAACAGCGGTTGCAGCGCTGTTGTTGTTGTAGCCTATCACGCCTGTGTTGCAGCGCTGACCGGTTAGACTCACAGCGCGAGCCCACCTCCTTCTTCCTCTTCTTTTCTCGAGTGATGGCGCCCGCGCGCATCGTTTAAACAAACAAATACCACACGCGTGTAGCATAATTCCCCGACGGCAGAAGCGACGTCCCGGAGCGTCTAAATGTCATCACTGGTAGGGTAATACTGCTTCAGTCGTGTAACGTGCACGATATCACTGGACTGGGAAGCAGTTGGGGCGTCAGGGGCGATCTCGTAGGTGACGGAAGTCACGGCACGAAGCACTCGGTAGGGGCCCGTGTAACGAGACAACAGTTTTTCCGACAGGCCGACCTGACGCGACGGAGACCATAGAAGCACCAAAGAACCAGGCGGGAAGTGCACGTCTCGGTGTCGCTGGTCGTACAAACGCCTTTGACTCTCTTGGGAGTGCAGAAGGCGGTCACGGGCAATTTCCCTTGCGTGGGCAGCGCGGGCGACGGCATCAAGTGCGTAATCACTGGTGGGCGCTGCGTGAACAGGGAGGGTTGTGTCGAGGTTCAGTGCTGGTTCTAGGCCAAACAGAAGGAAAAATGGCGAATAACCGGCTGTGTCGCGGCGCGAGGTATTATACGCAAAGGTGACAAACGGTAAAGCGAGGTCCCAGTCAGTGTGGTCGGAAGAGACATACTTTGCGAGCATGTCTGTGAGAGTGCGATTAAGACGCTCCGTGAGGCCATTTGTTTGCGGATGGTTTGACGTGGATAGTTTGTGATTCGTGGCATAGGACTGCAGGATGTCCGCGATAACTTTTGGCAGGAATGTCCGGCCACGGTCTGTGAGAAGTTGTCGCGGAGCTCCATGTAATAAAATCACGTCGCGTAGAAGAAAATCGGCAACATCTGTGCCGCAGCTTGTAGGGAGCGCTCGGGTGATGGCGTAGCGCGTGACGTAATCTGTGGCCACAGCGACCCACCTGTTCCCAGAGGTAGAAAGAGGAAAAGGACCAAGAAAATCTAAACCAACCCGAAAGAATGGTTCCGCGGGAATGTCAATTGGTTGAAGGTACCCAGCAGGGAGCGTCGACGGTGTCTTGCGTCGCTGGCATTTCTCACACGCAGCTACGTATCTTCGAACGGAGCGAGCAAGCCCTGGCCAAAAGAAGCGTCGGCGGATCCGGTCGTAGGTACGTGACACACCGAGGTGACCGGCAGTGGGTAGGTCGTGAAGTTCGTGGAGAACAGCCGAGCGAAGGTGTTTAGGGATCACAAGGAGTAATGCTGGGCCGTCGGGGTGAGCGTTGCGGCGGCAGAGTACGCCATCTTGAAGTGTGAATAAGCGAAGGGAGCTGTCGGCAAGTGACTATTCCAGGCGGTCAATGATGATACGCAAGGACGGGTCACGGCGCTGCTCGTCCGCGACATGGACCAGAGGAAAAACAGAGAGAACGCAGGCGTCGGTGCCAGGCTCAGACGTAGAGGCCGGGTCTTCGACTGGGTAGCGAGAGAGGCAATCTGCGTCCTGGTGTTGGCGTCCCGACTTGTACGTCACTGTGTAGGGATATTCTTGTAGTCGGAGAGCCCAACGACCGAGCCTGCCAGTAGGATCCTTGAGCGACGAAAGCCAACACAGCGCATGATGGTCTGTGATTACTGAGAAGGGCTTGCCATATAAATATGGGCGGAACTTTGAAACAGCCCAGACGAGAGCAAGACATTCGCGCTCGGTAATCGAATAGTTGCGCTCTGCAGTTGTCAGGAGCCGGCTAGCGTAGGCTATAACGCGGTCGTGTCCGTGTTGCCGTTGCGCTAAGACTGCGCGGTCATGTCCGCGTTGCCGTTGCGCTAAGACTGCGCCGATCCCATAACCCCTGGCATCGGTTCGGACCTCTGTAGGTGCGGACAGGTCAAAGTGGGCCGAGATCGGTGGATTGGTCAGAATCGTGATAAGGCGTGAAAATGCGGCAGCCTGAGGGGAACCCCACGTAAAAGGCACGTCTTTCTTCAGAAGTTCAGTGAGTGGTCGAGCGATTGCTGCGAAATCTTTCACAAACCGTCTGAAATAAGAGCAGAGCCCCACAAATCTCCGGACGTCTTTGACATACTGAGGTACAGGAAAAGCTGTTACTGCTCGAACCTTCTCCGGGTCGGGTTGTACTCCGGAAGCATGGACGAGATGGCCGAGCACTGTAATCTGTCGGTGCCCGAAGTGGCACTTCGATGAGTTTAATTGGAGCCCAGACTTGCGGAAGACGTAATGGATAGCTGCGGCGCGCTCAAGGTGCGTCTCAAACGTAGGAGAAAACACAAGGACGTCGTGGAGGTAACAAAGGCAAGTTGACCATTTGAAACCTTGAAGCAGAGCGTCCATCATCCGTTCGAACATGGCTGGGGCATTGCATAAACCAAACGGCATAACCTTAAATTGGTAGAGGCCATCTGGAGTGACGAAAGCGGTCTTTTCTTGGTCTCGCTCATCGCCGGAAATCTGCCAATAACCAGATCGAAGGTCAATGGACGAGAAGTATTTGGCACCGTGAAGACAATCAAGAGCGTCGTCAATTCGTGGTAACGGGTAAACGTCCTTTTTAGTGATTCGGTTTAGGTGGCGGTAATCAACGCAGAAACGCCACGTGCCATCTTGCTTTTTGATGAGCACGACCGGCTCGACGAGGGCTCAACAATGCCTTTGGCGAGCATCTTGTTGACTTCCTGCTGAATAACTTGCCGCTCTGCCGTGGAAACGCCATACGGTCGGCGATGAATGGGAACACCATCACCAGTGTTTATCCGATGCTTAACAAGGGACGTCTGACCAAGTGGGCGATTGTCAGTGTCAAATATGTCGCGGTAAGAAAGCAAAAGGCGATATAGGGCGGCTGCTTGGCCAGGGGCGAGGTCCGGAGCGACCATGGGACGTAATGGGCCGTCGAGGTTCAAGGCATCCTGCGGGTAATCAGGAGGATCTGGAGACGCGTCGGCTGCAAAAGCAGTGACGTGGTCGTCTGTCACTGACTGGAGCGTGGCCACCGCTGTGCCTTCAGGTAACACTTGCTTCGTCAAGCCAAAATTTACAACGGGGCGACACATCCGATTAGCGGCAAGGGTAACGACGGAGTGTGGTACAGAGATGTCGCGCGCCAGGAGGACATCACGAATAGGGGCGACGACATAGTCGCCATCAGGCACGGTTGCCGTTGAGGCCAATTCGACGAATGTTAGGGTTTTTGGAGGCAACCGAGCAAACGCTGTAGTGCATAGGGTGTTCGGTTGTGCGGGGCGAACGTCGGAAAGAAGAGGAAGCTCGAGGCACAGCGTACCGGTGGAACAGTCGATGAGGGCAGAATGCGTCGTCAGAAAGTCGAGCCCGAAGATTAGGTCATGAGGGCAACTGGTCAGCACGGAGAACAGGACGGTAACTTGGCGGCCAGCAATTCCTACGCGAGCAGTGCACATACCACAGACGGCAACAGTAACGCCGTTGGCGACGCGTACGGCTCGAGTGACGGCAGGCCTAAGAACTTTTTTTGAGGCGACGACATAGGGTAGCGCTCATTATGGACACTGGGGCTCCAGTATCAATCAATGCCGTCAACGGGACACCATCGACGTCTACTTCAATTAGGTTCGTGTTCGTGAGAAGCGTCAACGGAGGATTTGGACAGGACGAACGGGATGCAGCACTACCTCCAAGAGCTGCATGGCCTAGTTTTCCGTCCGGCGGTTTGGCGAGGAAAAGTGGCGAGGTTGGGGTGACGGTGAGCGACGGCGTTGAGGCGACGGCGATCGCCCGTAGGAGTGGCTGTCAGGGTCATCAGTAGTAGGTTACGGACGCCCAGGTGAGTAACGGCGAGCGTCGGCGTATGGGCGAGGAGCAGGGAATGAGCTCCAGTACGGCGGCATCCAGGTGGTGCGGCAGTGGCAGGATACGTGACCACCTCGGTGGCAGCGGAAGCAAATCGGTTTGTCGTCAGGTGTTCGCCATTCAGCAGGATTGCGTGGACGGGGTGCGAAATACTGGCCATTAAAGGTTGAGGACATAGGAATGGGTGCCGAATCAGGTCGGGAGACAGAGCAGGTGGTAGGGATGCCAAGGTTGGCAATTTCTTGCCGCACCAGCGCTTGTATAACGGAAATAGTAGGGGCCACTGAGTCAAAGGTACCGTCGAGGGGTCGAGGATGAAAGGGGGCCGGACTCGCCGCTTCAATCTCACGGCGAACGATACGCGTGAGGTTCTCTTGAAATGGTCGGGTTGCAGGAAGAGTGGAGCAAGAGGACGTGGCAGGGGTGTTTGGGAGCCGGGAAAACTGTGGGATGACGCGGCGGCTTTTGGCTACCTCGAAGCGGCGACATTCTTTCACGATGGCTTCGACAGTAGAAACGTCGTTATAGACGAGCAAATTGAAGGCGTCGTCCGTGGTGCCTTTTAGGATATGGCCCACCTTGTCAACCTCGGTCATGTGCTCGTCGACTTTCCGGCAAAGCGCGAGCACTTCCTGTATGTAGGAGACATACGATTCTGTCGACGACTGGTCACGGGAAGCAATTAAGCTCTTGTCGCGCAGCCTGTTGGCGACCTGACGGCATGCCAAATAGGTCGCGAAGCCTCTCTTTGAAAGTGTCCCAGCTGGATATCTCAACTAGAGCACTGCACGGGCTCGGGCTTACCCGGGTAGAGGAGTTTTTTCACGGGCTCGGGCATGGCGTGTGCTTTTTGACCCGGGCCCGGGC
This sequence comes from Dermacentor silvarum, assembly GCF_013339745.2. Lineage (NCBI taxonomy): Eukaryota > Metazoa > Arthropoda > Arachnida > Ixodida > Ixodidae > Dermacentor > Dermacentor silvarum. The sequence continues at coordinate 7,143 of NW_023605597.1, forward strand.
CGGGCTCGAGTTTTTTGACGCGGGCCCGGGCCGGGCTCGGGCTTTCTGCGAGTTATTCTCGGGCTTCTCAACTCTGAAAAACCTGTATTTTTCGGTCTCGGGCCGGGTTCGGGCCGGTTTCGAGTCGGGCTCGGGCCGGGCTCGGGCTTAAGGTAAAGGGGTGGCAGGCCGGGCCGGGAGGGTAACGTAGATTATTTCCGGGCCCGGGCCGGACCCGGGTCTCACCATGAAAGTTTTGATCGGGCTCGGGCGGGCCGCTCAATGTAAAAACGGGCCCGGGCCGGGCCCGGGCCGCAAAAATCGGCCCGTGCAGTACTCTAATCTCAACCTCATGGGTGCGAAACCAGACACGCGGTGTCCCGTCCAGATAAAATAGCACATTGGCAAGCATGATGGTAGGGTCCCAGTGGTGGCTTCGGCTAACACGCTCATACATGCTGAGCCAGTCATCGACGTCAACGCCATTTTGTGCGGAGAATGTCCCAGGATCGCGGAGACTAGGAACCGTAACGTACGTTGTGGTTGGCGCCGCTGGTGTAGGTGGCGACGAGGTGTTTCAATCGGAAGCCATGGCTGAGAAGACGACGGTGCGGCCGCTTCGGAGCTCCGTGGCGAGGACGGGGAACGTTCCACCTCCACCACAATGTTACGCGAAGGACCAGTCAGTAAGACAACCAACTATTTACAGGTTGTATTTACAACAGCGGTTGCAGCGCTGACCGGTTAGACTCACAGCGCGAGCCCAGCTCCTTCTTCCGCTTCTTTTCTCGAGTGATGGCGCCCGCGCGCCCAGTTCAAACAACCAAATACCACACGCATGTAGCAATATATATATTGTGAGCGCTAACTGTGCAGTTCATCATCGTCTTCATGTGTATATACCCATCCTCACGATCATCCTCATTTTGTCGGGTTGGTGTTCGTGGGCTGTCTCGCGCTGTGTGACAATACAAGAGCTCTGCCTTCGTCTCGGGCGTCGTCTCACAAGTGGTGGAGCGTGCGTTGATATCCCCGTCCTCTTGCTCTACCGGTCACCCCTGGAGCTCCGCTCTGGTCGACGGTTGTGCTCGCCCACACCAGTCATGGCACAAACCACCGCATCCATTGCTGCCACCACCTCAGTTACGCCAGCTGGGCCTATTTGGTCCGTCACCGCACCGCAACGCGACCCTCAGGTTTTTTCTGGCCTCTGCGGCGAAGACGTGGAAGACTGGCTTGACTAGTACGACAGGGTGAGCGCTTACAACCATTGGGACGAGTCACACAAGCTCTGCTATGTTGCCTTCTACCTGGGGAAGGTCGCCCAAACTTGGTTTTTCAACCATGAGCGCAACTTCCATGATTGGCCAGCATTTACTGCGCAGCTTCGACAGATATTTGGCACATCTGCTGGGCGCTCTGAAGTAGCGAAACAGAAGCTCACTACCCGCATCCAGGGAGCCGAGGAATCTTATGCCTCTTACATTAATGACGTTCTGGCCCTCTGCCGTCGCGCTCAGAGTGACATGCCCGAAGCGGAACGTATCCGCCATATCCTGAAGGGCATCAACTCCGTTGCTTTTCACGCCCTTGTTATTGAGAACCCCACTTCCTTTAGTGACACCATCACGACTTGCCAACGACTTGCCACGATTTGCTCCTTTCGTCTTCCAAGCGCCTCCTGCGACGCTCACCTTACCGACAACGACGAATTGCGAGGGCTCATCCGCATCATTGTGCGAAAGGAGCTTCACGGCCATGCTCCGGCCAACACCGCCATTGCGTCTTTCCACGCTCCTCCTCCCAGTTTGCGCGAGATCATTAAAGAAGAACTGGCGTCCATGCCAAGTGTCACACATGCCCGGTCCCCTGAGCCTGTGTTTGCACCTTCTTACGCCGAGATTGCTTCACGGCCTGCGGTCCCAGTTCCGTCTGCACCTGCCACCGCTGTCTGCGACCACCTGGCCTCGATGGCAGCGAAGGGCCCCGTGCAACCATACGACTCTACCTGGCGCCCTTCCCGCCCAGTATGTTTCTACTGTGGCATACGTGGTCATATCTCTCGTTTCTGCCGCCGGCTCCAGCACGATGAACGACGTGGCTATTCCGCCTATTAGAGAGACTATGTGCCCAGATCGGACGCCTATGTTCCAAGACCCTATATATCCCCGTCACGTCGCTCGCCCGCACCTCCGTTGTTTCAAAACATATCCCGTCTTCTCGCTTAACCCGTCGTCGTTCCCCGTCTCCGTTCCGCCGTACTTCATCGCCCCTGCGTCCTGCCTCCACTTCTTTCGACAACCATCCGGAAAACTAGACGCGGCAGTTTTTGGAGGAGAAACTGCTTGTTTGCGAACTATCCCAATTCCTCCTACTCGCCCGACTAATTTACTCGCTCTTTGTGTGGAGGGTGTTTCTGTCGACGCTCTTATTGACACTGGCGCTGCCCTCTCTGTTATTCATCTCGAACTATGCTTCCGTCTGCGAAAAGTGCAAACTCAGTATGTTGGTCCGGTCTTATGTGGCGCCAATGACAGTCCGATTTACCCTACCGGACAGTGTACTGCTGGTTTCCTCATCGACGGAATTCGCCATCATATACAGTTTACTGTGCTTTAGTGGTGCGCTCATCCGATCATCTTAGGCTGGGATTTCTTGTCAGCTGCATCTGCTGTCATTTCGTGCGGACAACCACGGATACATATTACGGACACCGAGCTCTCTGACGCTGCCGATTCCTCGCCGCCCCACCTTGTCACAGCGGCAGATTTTGTTCTTCCACCTGGCCATGCCCGCATTCTCACCATTAGATCAAGCGAAAATATCGACGGCGACGCAGTGCGTGTTTCTTGTCTTGCCTAGTGCGTTTCTCACGCGGCTGCGCCAGTCTGACCGCCTACAACACGACATCAGAGCCACTTCTGCTGCCGGAGGGGTCCACTGTTGCCATGCTTATCGACGCAGCACCAGTATGTGTCGTCACTGCTTCGCCTCTTTCCTCCTTCGCCGAGTGTACGCCCACGGACGGTTCACCCAGTGCTCTCAGGGCTACTGTGAGTTCAGATCAGAGCCCAACTCAGACTGATGCCTTGCTGACCGTCTTAAGGAAACACCAACCTTGCTTTGACATGTGTTCGGATGGCTTGGGTAAAACAACCGTGGCCACGTATCACATCGAAACCGACGGATCCCGCGTCATTTGTCGCCGCCCTTAACGTGTATCGTCTGCTCAACGGAAATTTAAAGACCAAGTCGACGACATGCTCGCACGGAACGTTATAAGGCCTTCAGCAAGCCCTTGGTCGTCTCCTGTTGTCCTAGTTAAAAAAAGGACGGTTCGGTACGTTTTTGCGTCGATTATAGGGCATTAAACAAAATTACCTGTAAGGATGTATATCCTGTGCCTCGTATTGACGATGCTTTGGATACCTTACAAGGTGCCGAATACTTTTCGAGCCTCGACTTGCGTTCTGGATATTGGCAGACCCCGATGAATGAGCCCGACAAGGAGAAGACGGCGTTTGCAACACCTGATGACCTTTTGGAATTCAACGTAATGCCTTTTGGTCTATGCAATGCGCCAGCCACATTTGAACAAATGATCGATACCGTACTACGCGGCCTCAAATGGAAAACCTGCCTATGTTACCTGGACGACATTGTCCTCTTTTCGTCCAGCTTCTCCCACCACCTAGAACGTTTAGACAACGTTCTCACGTGTCTAGCCAAGGCCGGTCTCCAGCTCAATACTAAGAAGTGTCGATTTGCGAGCTGCAGCATCAAAGTATTAGGTCACGTGGTCAGCAAGCATGGCACTGAGCCAGATCCCGACAAGGTCGCTGCGGTACAGCATTTCCCAACACCAACCACACCTAAAGACCTTCGCAGCTTTCTCGGATTAGCGTGGTACTTCCGCCGCTTTGTCCTTGGCTTCGCGACTATCGCAGCTCCTCTTCATAAACTCCTGACCACGACCACACACTTTACCTGGACGAATGAATGCGAAGCCGCCTTTCAGACCCGCAAGCGATGCGTCACATCATGACCAGTGCTTCGTCACTTTGATCCCACAGCCTCTACTATCCTTCACACTGACGCAAGTGGGCATGGAATAGGCACTGTCCTACTGCAGCAGAATAACGCGGCTGAACAGCAAGTCGTGGCCTCCGCGAGTCGTACTCTTTCTCCTGCTGAGCGAAACTATACTATCACCGAACAAGAATGCCTCGCCATCGTATGGTCCATACAAAAGTTTCGCCCCTATTTATATGGCCGCCAATTCACAATTGGGACTGACCAACATACTCTGTGTTGGTTGTCCTCCCTGAAGAATTTGTCCGGACGCCTCGGCCGTTGGGTTCTGCGTTTGCAGGAGTACGACTACACTGTCACGTATAGGTCTGGCAGGCAACATCAAGATGCTGACGCTTTACCTCGTTGCCCGCTGTCGCCAAATTCCCATGACTTACCTTCCCTCCGTTCGGCACCGCCCAGCCAACCGACCACAACCATGGCCCCGGTACGGTTCGTGACCTCGGTCAACATTCTGTCCTCCGAAAACCTCGCCTACCTCTAACGTGCAGATACATACTCCCGCACAATTATCGACTGGCTCACTGGCTTATCCCGTCCTCCCAACAGCCGCTTAAGACGACAACTGGCACGGTTTAAAGTTCATGATGGCTCATTATTGCGGCAAGTTTACCACCCTACCGGTCACCGATGCGTCCCAGTCGTCCCTCGCTCACTTCGACTGCAAATTTTACAAGCTTTTCACGACGACGAAACGGCTGGCCACTTAGGATTTCATAAAACCTACGAACGCATTAAGACTCGCTGTTTCTGGCCTGGCCTGTCTACTAGTGTTGCCAAGTACGTCAGTTCGTGTGCGTCATGCCAACACCGAAAACGTTCGACCTCTCTTACCGCCGGCCCTTTACAACCATTGCCGTGCACGTCCGTTCCCTTTGAATTACTTCCCTTTGACACTATACTTCCTTTCGTCACGTTTGCATATAATACTGCCGTTCAACGCACAACAAACTACAGCCCCTTTTCCCTCGTGTACGGCCGTGCACCGTCTTTTGTTTTGGACACCACTTTTCTCTCTACGCCTTCTGTTCCATCCACATCTCTACCAGAGGAGTTCACCGCCCGCGTCGCCCACTGCCGCAAAATTGCGTGCGCCCACACCGCGACCATTCAGGACAAGAGCAAAGTCCGTTGTGATGCGACCTGTTGTGTCATTTCGTTCCGCCCAGGCGACGAAGTGCTCCTGTGGACACCACTTCGAGTGCCAGGGCTCTGTGAAAAATTTCTTCACAGGTATCGCGGACCATATAGCGTGCTTGAAAGAACATCTGCCGTGAACTATCGCGTAGCTCCTGTTACCTCGGTTACTCACCGCCGTTGCCGCAGCACTGAAATTGTTCACGTCTCTCGCCTTAATTAAGCCGTATCTTCGGCGTTCCGACCGTTTCTGACTCGCTGCCTTGCCGGCCGCTTTCGTGAGGGGGGGGGGGGGACTTAGTGTGAGCGCTAACTGTGCAGTTCATCATCGTCTTCATGTGTATATACCCATCCTCACGATCATCATCATTTTGTCGAGTTGGTGTTCGTGGGCTGTCTCGCGCTGTGTGACAATACAAGAGCTCCGCCTTCGTCTCGGGCGTCGTCTGACAATATGTATATGTATAGTATACGTACGCCAAGCTCCGGCTTCCGGAAGCCGGAACCGAAAGCCGACTTCCGCTTCCGTTTACACTTCCGGTTCCGGAAGCGAGCTTCCGGCTTCCGGAGAACGCTTCCGGCGTTTTTCTCTCTCGTCTGTAGCTAGGGGCGCTGCGGTGCACAAGGGCGTTCGTTGCCGACGCGCGCTCTCTTTCTCTCTCGTCCGTAGCTGGGGGCGCTGCGGTGCACAAGGGCGTTCGTTCCCGACGCGCGCTCTCTTTCTCTCGTTCCCGACGCGCGCTTTCTTTCTCTCTCGTCCGTAGCTAGGGGCGCTGCGGTGCACAAGGGCGTTCGTTCTCGACGCGCGCTCTCTTTCTCTCTCGTCCGTAGCTGGGGCGCTGCGGTGCACAAGGGCGTTCGCGACGCGCGCTCTCTTTCTCTCGTTCCCGACGCGCGCTTTCTTTCTCTCTCGTCCGTAGCTAGGCGTGCGGTCACAAGGGCGTTCGTTCCGACGCGCGCTCTCTTTCTCTCGTCCGTAGCTGGGGGCCGCGGTGCACGCGCGCCCGACGCGCGCTCTCTTTCTCTCTCGACGCGCGCTCCGTAGCTAGGGGCGCTGCGGTGCACAAGGGCGTTCGTTCTGGACGCGCGCTCTCTTTCTCTCTCGTCCGTAGCTGTGGTTTACCCGAATGATCCCCCGGTGCTTCGCCCAGTAATCATCATTCACTTAGTGGATATGCGGTGATTTTTTTCTTTCGTCTGCGCGTGTAATATGCTGGGTTGAAAATACCCTTCGTAACCCCGGATGCCAGGAGTGGTGCCCCTCGTTTCTTGCAACAGAAGCACCGCCGGCCTGCCCACTTGTTCAAAAAGGGCGTTGAGTTCGGCGGCGCACTGGTTGAGCGAGAGGCAATTCAACTGTAGGACATTCGGGGACTGTTAGGCACTGCATTGCGGCCGCTGCTCTTTGGTGAGCTCTTCATGCTGAGACAAAATGGCCATCATTTTATCCTGCTGTGTCTGCAGGGTTTGCATAAACTGTTGCATCATATCCTGCTGTGCCTGTTGCATTTGATGCCATTGCTTTAAAAGTTGTGTCTGTAAAACTAGCGTCTGTGCCTGAGCTTGCTGTTGCATTACCTGGGCCCTCGTATTGTTGACAAATTGCGTGATCCACTCGGGAGCGTGGTATGCCTGCGGTACGACTTCCACTGATCCTCCTGTTTCTTCTTTTGACGGCTCTTGTGGTGGATTCTTGAGCTTTCCCCCGTTCTTTGTGTGAGGCCATGTATTTTTAGGAGGTGGTGCAGAACCTCTTCGTGTTGACAGAGAATGTCGTCGCTTGGCTTGGTCAATAAGCATTCTCTCCTCTTTCCACTCTGCTAGGCGATGCTGGAGTACTAGTTTTTGCTCGTTTCGCTCCTTCAGTTTTTGGTCAAATCGTGTCCGAGCCGCGTCTATGGATCGCTCGATTTCCGACAGCTGCTTCTGGAGACGAGACAATGTATTGTCAAAATCACGGGTGCTGACTTCAGTTTCCATGTCAATCTGCTCCAGCTCCTTTGCGATCTCTTCTTCATACCGCGGACTGAAACGAGACGTTCTCTTCAAAGTCTTCTGAGCACCAGAGGTTATCGAAGCGTAGGAGACAGGAGAAGCCTGTGATGTTGACAAATGACCACCAGAATCCGGGAGTTTGCTTGATGGTCTTGATTTCGAGCATGCCTTCTGTTGCTTACGGCTTCCACTCCTGTCTTTAGATAAGTCCTTTGATTGACTAGACGACTTGACATTCTTGCCTGTTTGTATGGCACTGCGGGACTGGTGCCCCTGTGCCGCCTTGGCGTGTTTGGCAAAAAGCTTGCGCTGTGGGCACGCAGCGTCTGTAGCCAGGTAGCCGTCCTTCTCGCAGTTGCGGCAGTATTTTTTTGTCCGTCTGGGGGCACGACTCAGGGGGTTCCTCATGCTGGGATTCACATCGAGGGCACACTGCATTCCCCGCAGGGCACACGTCTTGCTTATGGCCCAACCCATGGCACCGGAAGCACACCACGGACCGCCGCTCGTAGGGGATGACATTCTTGAGAAAATCCCAGTATTTCACGTATCGAGGGGGGCGGGATGATGCGGAGGTAATCAACACCGACCCGCTCTTTCCCATAGGGCGAGCCAGGAGTACCTGCACATTCTCACTGTCAAGTGCTTCAGCCAGCGTCTACGATGTCTCATCGGGTGTGCAGCCGTATATAACACCACGTGACATGCCCTCGCTCGGGACCTGGTGCACAGACACTGGGAGAGGTGGCGTCGACGGAATTTCCAGGGTATTTAGGTTTAGTAAATCTGATGCTTGTCTTTCGTCGCCCGTCTGGACTGTGAGGGTGTTCGATGCGTCGTTGAACCGCAGCAGTTGATGTTGAGCCAACCTCTTGTGCGATAGCGTGCTAATGGCTTGTTTCACATCACGGGCGTTAAGCGAAACGATACTGCGTCGTTCCCTAGGCCGTATGGCTAAGACGAAGCAGCCAAGTTCGGTTCGCTCGACAAACCTCGCAGGTCTAGTTGAATTCCCTTGTTCACGCTGGGCCGCCTTTCGTCTCGAGTGGGTTGTGGCGCGTTCCCATAATCCGCCCCTTCAAAGCCTTCTTCAAGGTCATAGCTGTACCATTCGGCTTGGAGACTGGCTGCCTTGCGTATGGCATGCAGCATCATCTTCGAGCTGCTCACTCTCCATTCTTCGCAGTTTACTATCGTGGATTTCTTCACGTGCATTTTGGCGCCTAGCTTCTTGCATGGCTGCTGCAGAAGCTGGGAGCGCGCGCTGCGTTCGAGATTGCTATTGATTAGTCAGTCACAGGCCCGTATTCACAAACGGCCGAACTTAGGTAAGGCGTCAATAAGTGCGAGAAAAGTACAAGGGTTAGGAAAGATTTAGGAGAGTACTTCAAATACGACACTTAAGTATCGCTTTAGAAAGTAACCCTTTTCGGGTCAAGTATGTCGTCTGGTGTCGAGGGTACGTAAATAATTTACGTATACGATCGGTTCAATCGTAAAAAATTTTTTTTGCAGCAGATTACTGCGGATATAAATGTTGCAGTGCTTGCGCGCGCATTCTGTTAAGTAAAATCAAAAGAACTATTTCGTTTTAGCGCTTTACTCAAACTCGTCTGGCCACAAGTTCACATCGGTTCTCGCAGCCACTGGGGTTGTGTGTCGCCATCCCGACTTTCTTTTTTTTGCTGAAAACGTGCGGTGTTTGTTCATAGAGTGTGTGTGTGTATTGTGTGTTTGCAACCCGCGCGGGCGATGGAGAAAAAGAAAACTTTTCCGAAGAACACGCCGTGCCCCTGGAGCTCGTTTTACACATAAATTAAATAACGAAATTAACTAAACATTGAATAATTGATTAGTGCGGTTTATTGGCGCAAGGGCAAGATGTGTTCAACGAGCGCCAAGGCGAATAATTAATTAATGAAACATTAACGAGATTGACAATCTGGAAGGTTTCGGCGCCGTAGAATCGCAGCACGATCAGAAACTGGAGCAGCGGCGGCACGGGTTGACCGCGTTCGTTGTCTCTTCGGGCCAGTGAAAGCATTTCCTAACAGCCGTAGCACCGCTTGCTTGGAAAAGCGGTACCGCCACGAGAATTCCACGTCGTTGTATACTTCCATGGGATTCTGTCGACCCCTAAGCTGTTGCCGTATGGCAGCGCGTATCGGTATGCCTCATCATCCGTATAATATCGTGCACACGTCCGGCGAAATCGGCAAAGTCAGTGAGGCTGCCGTAACAGTCGGCTATCTTGCTTGCTAGGCGAGAGTAGCGAAAGTCGCACTTAAGGTTGCCAATGGCTGTACTTTCCGGCACGCAAGTGTCGATTAAAGTTTACCTTAAGTACAAGATTTGTCTATGAAACACGTTAAGCATGGACCGGCTACTTAAGTCGAAAGTTAAGGGTAAGTTCCGTTTGTGAATACGGGCCTCCCACTCACTCGTACTCATTTCAAAGGCGTGAGCGCGAGTGCGAGTGAGTGCCAGTGAGTGTGAGGAGGTGCAGTGCGAGGGAGTGAGTGCCAGTGTGTGCGAGTGCGATTGAGTGCCAGTGAGTGTGAGTGCAGGTGAGTGCGAGTGCGATTGAGTGCCAGTGAGTGTGAATGCAGGTGAGTGTGAGCGATTGCCAGTGAGTGTTAGTGCAGGTGAGTTTAAGTGAGTGCCAGTGAGTGGAAGTGAGTGCGAGTGAGTGCCAGAAAGTGTGAGTGGAGATGAGTGTGAGTGAGTGCCAGTGAGTGTGAGTGGAGGTGAATGCGAGTGAGGGCCAGTGAGTGAAAGTGAGTGCGGTGAGTACCAGTGAGTGTGAATGTGAGTGAGTGCCTGAGTGCCTATTAGTGCGAGTGCAAATGAGTGTGAACATTAGTGTGAGTGTAGGTGAATGTGAACATGAGTGAGAGCTTGGGAGTGGCAGTGAGTGTGAACGTGGTGAATGCTTGAACGATAAGGAGCGGTGATATCGGTTCATCTTGCTTGCGGAAAAATGGAAGCACTTGGTGTGTACAAGGTCACTCGCGCTGGTGACTTATCGCGCTAGCAGGTTGTGCACACAAAGATAGAAACCACTCAATAAGGTCGTAATAATCTAAGGCTCAGGCATAAGTGAGGCAATGTATAGTGAAGGAAGCGGTTACATTATATTGCGATAGCAATTATATGGACACTCCAAGCTCACTTCTGCCGTGGTCGTGGACGTCGCTGTGAGGTTCCGTATAAAGTCCAAAGACATCGTCGCCGCGGGCCGGTCGTACGCTGTATGTGCGAGTGAAAGCCTGCGAGGGTCAGCCGACGTTTGCTGTTCAATCTCGCGCGCGCGTGGGAAGAAGGCGGGGCGGAAGCGCGCTTCTTCCGTCGCGCGCGAGGCACGGGGGGGGGGGGGGGGGGGGTGTCGTCTTACTCCGGCGGCGGCCGCGCCAGCGCCGTATACATATCTTGAAAGCGATCTGCGACTTGGAAAAAGAGCGCGCCCGCGCGGGCTTCATCTTCAAAGCGATTTGCGACGTGAACTAAGCTCAACTATTGCCGGTAACTTCGTATGCGCTGTGTTTTAGACGTTTCGTTCGCGTTGAAGCGAGAGATGGCACGAAGGTCCATTAGCTCGCGGATTTCCGCGCCTCCTTACTCCAGCGTTCTGACAGCGAGTTGCCAAGGTCATCGAGTAAGATGTGTCCACGTTCACTTGTGCACGCGTTACACCGTGCTTGTTTTTTTGGTTAGTAAGGAATGCATTCAAATTTATACGACCGATAAAACTTCCATTGTTATCGCGATCGAGGCTTCGCCTTTCGGGCGAAACTGAAACATTTTTTTAATACGCCTGAGAGTAATGGATGGGCTGGAGCGCTCATGGCAGACATATAAAAGTCATGATCGGCAAATTTTGCCATGACTTCCACTGAGTATAGGCGCTTAATCCTGTGTAATTTGCGACAGCTTCGCTGGTCATCCCCTTCAAAGGGTGGAAGTGGTCCTCATTTTTTTTCTCTCCCTCTTAAACATACACGTACAGGCTCCGATAAACAGGCAGAGCGGAAGAGGGACTAGCCAAGTTAGCACAGAATAACAGACACGTACGCTCGCATACAAGAGAAAGAGCAAAGATGCAATAACAGATACCGCTTTGTTCTTTTTGTGTGTGTGTTTCGGCGTTAAGTCGGTGACTAAGTATACGGACAGTCAATCTCTCCCTCTATTTCCCGCTCTCTTGGCTGAATCCGACCGAAGGGGAGCTTAGTAAGCATGAGCGGCAAGCATGCACACGTCTAATGTCAATGACAGAGATAAACAGAGAGAGGTTGGTGCTGTAATGGTATTGATTAAATAAAAATGTCACAGTTTCGCCCTAAGGGCGAAGCAATGAATGCGATAGCAACACAGCAATGTCATACGATGTAAGGTGAGCGGCTTTGGTAGCAATATAAATTGTAGTAAACATGAGCTGATTAAGTAAGCAGGTGTGCTGCGGCGTAAGTAGACCGACATTAAGAGAGACTCGATGACCACGAGAAGGCGCGTGTGAAACGGTGGTGTTGATGAGAAGCGCTTCCCGTGGGCAGCGCGTGCGAAGGGACACACCTGTAGCGCTGCACTGCCGATCCGGGCAGCATTACATGTGTAGCGTGCGTTGGAAAATGTGGCCCGACTATTACTAACTGAATTAACAAGCGTGGTGTGAGCGCGCACAACCAAACATGAATAGATCACACTGAAAGACTGCAGACGACGACTGTCAAAACGCTGGCAGCAAGCGAATATATACGCGGCAGCGGCGAAGGCACGAGCGGTCTATCGCTTCAACGGAAACTGAGCGGCGAATGCACGGCGCATAAAGGTCAGAGCCGTGGAGAGATAAGAGACGGTGCGGGTGAGACAAGCGCGGTTGTTGGCAGAGTAGAAGTGCGCCCCCCCCCCCCCCCAGCTCCCTCCGGAGCTGGCTTCCCGCTTCCTTGCTTGCGCGTGGGAGAGATAAGAGACTGTGCGGACGAGCGACGAGCGCGGTTGTTGGCAGAGAAGTCCCCCCCCCCCCCGCTCCCTCCGGCGCTGGCTTTCCGCTTCCTTGCTTGCGCGTGGGAGATTGAGTGCGTTCGCTCTCCGTGATAGCGCGCGTCCCCGCACGCTTCCGCTGGGCCATACGGCGCGCGGTGAAGATTTTATCTATACGGAACCTCACGACGACGGCGACGCCGACGGCAGAAATCCGGTTGAAGTGTCCATATAATTGCTATCGCAATAAAACAGGGAAGTGACCAGCCTTGAACGTCGGCAAAGCCAGATTTGGGTCATCGTCTTTCTCACTTAAGTTACGCAGCTGCATCAGCGCCACGATTGCTGTCTTCGTCACTACTATGGCCCCTTGAGAAACAAAACAAATAGCCATCTTGACCACTCAGGCTCACGTGCACGCCGATGGAACTCGACCAAGTACATTGCCGGCGATCCTTGGCGTAGGAAGAGCGGGGGCTGGCTGTGTGTGTGGGGTGGGGTGGGGGGGGGTAGGGTTCAACTCCCGACCCATCCCAAAAGTTTTGCACTACTTTGTATGCACATATATTCACGCACACATGCAGACACCAGAGCACTGCACGGGCTGATTTTTTCAGCCCGGGCCCGGCCCGGGCCCAATTTTACGTCGGGCTACCCGCTCGAGCCCGACCAAGAGTTTTATGGCGAGACCTGGGCCCGGCTCGAAACCGGCCCGAACCCGGCCCGAGACCGAAAAAGACCACCGAGTGGCATTAAAAAAATAAAATAAAGAAGTGAATGAAATTAATTTATTATTAAGGCATAAATAGATGTCATATGCAATTATGAACACTATTTGAGCGGTCTGAACGCAAATACCAGAGCGCGAAGTTGTACGAATGACCCTGCCGAGCAGTATCGCCAGCAGTTTCCAACGGCGTGGCTTTGATGCGGCCCAATCCACTTCTATCGCCACGCCGCCACAGTATTTTTCCACGTCGGGCGCCTCACTGCAAAGCATGCGCCGCCCCAGCCGCTCGTCCCACTCAACCGTATTCTAGTACACTCTGTCTGAAGCGCAGCCACGACCACTGATCTCCACGCATCGACAGGTCCTGAGCGCAGCGCATGGATGGAGTAAATGGAGAAAGTAAGCTTCTCGTTCCTCCATGGTGCAGCGTAATGCCCTGCTGCTAGGCGGTCTGTTGAGAACATGCGTGCAATCATAGATGGACGCAGTGCCATATTTCAGCCGCGTCACGAATTATCTTATCTTACCAGTAATCGTTTTAGCAATTCACCTTTGAAGAATCCCCAAGTCGCGAACGCGCTTACACCGCACTGAAAGCATTAATTACATTGATTTAGGTAAGGTATACAATTGCATCCTTTGGTTTGAGGCGACTTCGGTCTTTCTGGACTTTTACATACTGTTCACAGAGACAAAGAAGAAAAAGGAAGTACACAGGAGTAGCACTGCTAGCTTCCAGCTGCGCCGGGGCAACAGGTTTTTCAGATTCGAGACGTTACATGCACAGCATACACGTTACATGCACACCACCAGAAAGTCGGAGCCCGGCGGCTCGCGTCAAAATACCTGAGCACGGCCCGGGCCCGGGTCAGAAAGCCCATGCCGTGCCCGAGCCCGGCTCGAGCCTGTGATAAAACTGCCCTACCCGGCCCACGGGTCGGGCCGGGCCCGGGCTTTCGGGTAAGCCCGAGCCCGTGCAGTGCTCTAGCAGACACACACACTCGTATAGGAGGGTGCTACATTACATGTTCATACATCGGTGACCTGGAGCTCCGGGCGCTATTAGGACGTTTTCTCAAACTGCCTGCCCCGGAGACAAGAGCCTCTGTCGTTGAAATGATGAACTGATCACGCACGGCTCTTTCCGTGAATTTTTACTGGAAGCGCGAGGCGTTCGCATGTAACCATGCCTCTCACATTCCAACTGCCCGTGGTTATGTTCTCACCCCGAGGACACGCTAATGGGAAGCCGCGGCCAGGTCACATTATCGCCTATAGTGGGCCGAGACAGCGTCATCGAAGCGGCAGGTATTCTACCTCGGGCAGCCCAGCCGACGACAGAAGCTGCTTGGGGGAAATCGGCTGCATTTCTAAAGGGGCGTGAGGCCGAGTCGCGTATGAAAATAAAGAACCTCGCATACCTTTCACAGAGACCACATTCCGAGACACCCCCAACATTAATCTTTGGAAGTCTTGGAGTGCACCATTTCGAAAGCAGATTCGATGGCAGATGCGGCGAGATTTCGAACTTGCCAGAACACAGCGAATTGCAGCTCCAATGCGAGAGCCGCGGTGACAGACAAACACCACTGGCGTCTAGAAAACACGCTGGAAGCCCGGAACAGCGGTGCTTTGTCTGTTCATCGCCAGTTTAGCGACTGAAACGGTGGTCTCCACCGCGCGGGGTGTAAGAAAGCGGCGTCATGGCGCCAAGGACTCAAGCACACTGATGTATCTTCGACGGAGACTGCAAAGCTGTTGTGACGCAACATAGTATTCGTTTATGCCCTAAAAGCTGTTATTGAATCTTTATGGAAGTTGAATGCAAGATAATCGATTTTCGTTCCTGGAATGCTTAGAAGTAAGTCGTGAGTTATGTTGCAGTGCAAGTGGACCCATAACGCCTAACTGCAGTTGTGCTTGTCGGGAACAGCCATACTTCGGATGAGCAGCTCCGTTTGCAGTAAACCCGTGGAAACAGTAGCGTCAGCCTTCTTCCTCGACATTTTTGTCGAACATGCCCAATTGCGCTGTAAAGGAACTCGTAACCGACACAGGGCAGCATCGCTTGGTGGTGCGGTTATATTTTTAAAATATTTTCTCTTTGAATTAGTTTTTGCATTGCTCAATAAATCATGACGCGCAGGTAATCAAATAATGGAATGCCTTTTAAGGATAATCGGAGATCACGTCCTTATATCTTTATTCACCAGAGTTATGTAAAAAATGGCATTTAAAAGGATATTAAAATTTTCGCATTTATGGTGCATGAATTACACATGAATCAGCGAACTTCTCAAATATAATAATATAATCTAAGAAGAAAAGCAGGAAAGCAGGAACTGATTTGCCACAACCATTCCTCCCTTTAGGGGGTAAGTGCATGATGAGAGAGGATGAAATGTTACTCGCCATGCGGAGGACTAACAGTAGCTCTTTTCCGGTGCTCCTCAAGGAAGCAACGGTTATTCTTTCCGACGCTCCTCGAAGATGGAATTAATTAAATTCGCAATTTATACGCTGATAAAAAAATGACTGGGCTGAAAAAAAACGCGCCGGCAAGTAGGATTCGAACTTACGTCCTCAGCTCACAAGTCGGGTACCCTACACTGTAAAAAAATGTGGTTGATCCCTCTTATATAGGAATCGGTATAGAACACGAAAGTGAAACGTGTCTTCACAGAAGTAGTGTAATGTTTATTGCACATTGATATATAATGTCTATTGGTGTTTTGTGGCTAAAGCGCCCTTAGGCGTTGATGCACCCACGCTGACGCCTGGTGGCACGTCTCCTCCATCACGACTACCAACGTCGATGACCATGAGCAACCGTCGTGCATATGGAAGCTGCACTACGCTGCACACGCTAGCACAACGCGAAAGACGAAGCACGTAACTGACACACTAATACAACGGGCAAGACAAAGCACGTAACTGAATCGTCACCGAGTCAAATCAGCGCGTACAGCGCGTCGTAATTGCAGCCTCCGCGATCAACTTCAGAAACATTTTCAGAGCTAATTGCGGAGGCCACGCTCCGCTGTGCTGAGTACGGTGAACGCCACCTAGGTGGCGTTGGTAGTGCTTCTTGATGCCAGCGTCCCTTCGAATGCTGGCATCGAGGCGTCGTAGTGCTGAGACCACCGAAGCGTTCACTGTCGGTGCGCGTTAGTGTCATAATGCAGTACTTCTCTTTTCTGCTCGTAGGCGGCGGCACCGCCCCGAGCAAGAGCGCGGGTACACGGAGGAGTGTTAGATATATAAGGCGCGTCTGTGTAGCTCTCTGCAAATGCGTTTGTGGCGCAATGGGTTAAACGCTCGGCGATCTATCGTCGCGGACCGAGAGGTCGTGGGTTCGATTTCCAAATTTTGCATGTTTGTGGAAATTTTTCTTCTGGTTTCTTTCTTTGTATTATGTTCGTGTACATTGTAAGCTGACGTATTTCCGTGACGGAAATGCACTGCACTTCACTGCACTTCAATGCACTTCACTGACGTATTTCCGTGACGGAAATACGTCAGTGAAGTCTTGGTGGACCCCGGCATGAAACACTTTCGTGTTAAAAAAATTGCTTTGGTTTTACGGCAAATCTGCTGGTAATTTGTGACCGAACACTTTCCGTAAGTAAAGAACGGTCATTTTCGTAGAAAGGACAACCCTAAAAATAGAGACCGTATTACAAAATACGAGTGCTTATGTATTCAGAAAACGGAAGACTCTGTATGCTGAATCGTATGGTTCGACCGTTAATGTACAGGTGCTTTCCGTATTCAGAAAACGGAAGGCGCTGTATATTGAATCTGTAGTATACGGTCCAACCGTTAAAATACAGGTGTTTTCGTATCCAGGAAACGAAAGGCTCCGTATGCTGAATTTGTACTATACGGTCCAACCGTTAAAATACAGGTGTTTCTGTATCCAGAAAACAAACGACTCTGTATGCTGAATCTCTACTATACGGTCCAACCGTTAACATACAGGTGTTTCCGTACTCATAAATAAAAATGGCTCCGTATGCTAAATCTGTACTATACAGGTCCAATCGTTAAAATAGAGGTGTTTCATGCATTATGTTTTACAGAGCATATTGATTATTTAGAGAATGTACTATCGGGGACAGAAGTGCCCAAAATGTGCGAATGACGACCGAATTTTATTGGTGCACTTTCTGCTGGGATCAGCCACGCTAACATTTGCATTCGGAAAGTGGTCTGCAACGCAGATGATAGCGGCTGATAGTGCAGAGATGCAATTTGGTCGACACTCGCACGTCCTGGGCACTTTTGTCCCCGATAGTACATATCCTTTAATGCAAATGTCATGAATGCAGCTCATTGCAGAAGCAGCAGGTCGCTATGGAGAAAACTGTCTGGCCAACACATTGAAATAGCTCAAAAGATCAAACACTTTGCTTTTTGTGATATGAATGAATTGCACGACATATATACAAATAAGTGCAAAATTTTATTCATCAAGTACTTTAGATCACAGAAGCAATTTTATTTTCTTCGACCACTCGTCTTGCACTGTTTCCTGGTGAAAGCTGTTCGCACATGCCTTGCAAGGATAAACTTGCTGCTGTTAGGAGAAACAAATAATGTTGGTGAATTTCCATCCTAAAGGAAGTGGCAACAAAAGACAATCACAGAACACAACAAAGCGGTAACTGAAGTATTAAAAAACCATGAACGTGGTTCAACATTGTCAAAACAAGGGATGTTGCTGTAGCCAACATTTCGACAGATACGTGTCATCAGGGCAGCAACTGTTTTCCTTGGCAGCGGTTTTGGATGTGCATAGCTCACTCGCCCCTACCCTCATCTGGTGCATATAGTAGGTCAAGAGAAACTAAAGTGTTAAAATAAAGGTATGAAGGGTGTGTTTCGCAGTGATTGTGATGGAGTGTGTAGGGGCACTGCTGTAAGTTGTTACAATGAGTAGGGATGACCTAAACAGAAAACGATCTGTAGACCTAGTAGACCTATTCTTCCCAGAAATCAACATAGGAATTAAAATAAACTGTTTGGACATTTGGCAAAAAAAGCAATGAAGAATTAGGCAAAATAAACTTTTAACATGATGTGTCTGGTTAAGATCAGTGGAAATGGCAAATGAAGGTACGTTATCAATAAACATTTCATCAAGATCCGATAAAGAAAAAAAGATATTGGTCAAATAATAAATAAGTAAGGACACCAAATTAAACTGGGTATGACCATAAATAGTAAAGAACAGCCTGTGAAAAAAAATGGGACGGGAAATGATAAAAGGTGCAAGATAGGGAAAAGTTTAGCACTGTTTACTGTATGTTCATGCCACTACTGACGACTTGAAGTTTCAGTCTTCCTGCTGAAGCTGTATTACTTGGATAAGGAAATGGATCACTTTGCAGACAAGTCTATGTTCAGATTCTGTTCAAATCTTCAATGTAATTTTATGGAAGAAAATGGTATGGACAGTCCTACTGGATGGGCATTCATTCAGCAGTACCATCCACAGGTATTAGCTTAAAATTTATTGGTCTCACTGGACCTTAGCTCTTGGGAAATCATTAGCTGTTTTTTTTATCACAGATGCCTTCAAGTTATATCGGTTGGCAGGAGTGCTAGCAAACAACATTATACTTGTTGCCGCAGTCAAAAGTGATATTTGGTAACAATGAGTAAAAGAAGCAAACAGCATTCTACAATACTGATTCAAGTCAACCGAAAAAGCTGCTAAAATGAATGTACCCTGGCCCCCAATACACAATAATTGCACATCACATTGATGCTCATCGTGTCGATCATGCTATTAGAACACTAGGCATCAAGTGAGGAGAATAAGGAGATCAAAAAAATTAAATTGTGGGGTTTTACGTGCCAAAACCACGATCTGATTATGAGGCACGCCATAGTGGGGGATTCCGGAAATTCGGACCACCTGGGATTCTTTAACGTGCACCTAAATCTAAGTAGACGGGTGTTTTCGCATTTCGCCCCCATCGAAATAAGGGGATCAGAGGGCACATCCTTTTTTTTCGAACATTAAATGTGCTTCGCATTAATGTTGCCTTCCAACTCCGAAAGGAGCAGTTTGCGAGATGGTGACCGACACATAAGAAAACTCATGACATTCTGTGCAGCAGAACATCACGCGCAAATACACTTTTTCCTGCAAAATGACATACTGTAGTGAAACCTTGTGCACATGTGCCAACCTTAGAATTTGAAAAACACCACAGTGGAAGACACAAAGTGTTAACTTTGCTGGAAAATACTAAAATTATATGATTATTCATTCAAGATTCGCCGACTTTGCTCTCTACAGGTGCTGTAAACAGGCACCCTGCTTTTGCAGTTGTAGCAACAATGATCTGTAGAGCAGATGAGGAGAAATGGTTATAAAGTTTACGCAGGAGTATACGCCGCAAATGACAATCCACTTCACATTTTAATCTGGTGGAGGATGCGTACTCCAAAATAGAAGAAACTAGTGTACCCTAAAGATTTCTGTGGCCGATGCCTGTGCACTAGCAGGTACACATAACATGGCAGTTGCAATTATATTTCCACAAGCTATAGTTACTGCAAGCTACTGCCAGTGTACTGGTCCACAGCTGTAATACATTTAGGGCAATTTAAAACTCTCTAATGAATTTATCTCATATGACAGAATTGGAATGCAATATCTTGCAAATAAGTGATGCTGTATGTGCCGTCCCATACAATGAAACACCTTTGAAAAACCTGAATAGCCACCTGGGCCGTGACGAGACGTGAAGTGTATTCTGTGTAAACTAGTACAGCTGCATAGTGTAAAGCTCTGGAGAGTGCATTTAGTAACAGCTGTGAAGCTTTTTTCTTTTTTTAAACTGCACACAGTAAAAACCTCCTTACAGTTTTGAAAAACTCTTTTTATTAAAAAAATTTTCTGCGCGCAAACAAACAAGGACGAAGAACCATTTGCTTAGGAACCCAGAGATCTGCTCAATCCAATCAACAGGACACATCAACAGCGCATATAACAACACGTGTGATAAAAATGCCACGGATCAGCGCGACCCCGTCAACATAAAAACAGCAATGCACATAAAACGAGCACTTAAGATGAAACTATGTTAAAGATAAGATGACAGGAGCGAATTCTCTTTATCTAGCAATGAAACAGAAGGATGACTGATGCATTTTTACTTTAGTTTTGCAATCCAGTGCACTTCCACAATTTCCCTCGCGGTTTGATTTCGTTGCCTAAACAATGTGCCGTGCTTCTAAGACAAGGTGAGCACGCATGTTCTTGACAATGCATGGCCAAATGCTTACTAGGGCCACCTTTCAGACTGGACAAGTGTTCCCTTAGTCTTGTGTTAATGCATCTTGCAGTCTGCCCTACGTACACATGACCACATGTCATAGAAACCTGATACTCAACATTCTTCGCACAATCAAGAAATTGGTTCTTATGCGGATGTTTAATACTACATTCTTTCTTTGCATCACCCTTACTTTCGAACTTACTTTTTACTCTAGAACACACATTACCTCTTTTGTTTTTAGCCGAAAACACCACTTTTACTTCATAACTCCCAGCCACCTTTTTAAGTCTGTGTGAAAGGCCATGCACATATGGAATCACTGAAACCTTGAAAGCTAATTCTTTCTGCCTTAAATTTTTTGTGCATAGTTCCTTATCCTGTTCAAGTTTTTTCATTAGTCTAGCGCATGACACCAGCATCACAGCGAGCAGGTACCCGGCCTCTCTCAACTGATCAACTTGCTCAAGAAAGGCAATGTTTACAGTGCGGTAACACGACTTCAACAATGCTGAGTGGCAACATGAAATGACTGTGCCATTCTTTACAAGCCTGGAATTGCTTGAGGCATAGTTCATGTAGCTTGTTAACAAGAAACTGTAGCTTCTTATCTACCAGTACTTGCAAAGTAAAATTTAAGCCCTTGCCTAGAGTCAAAGGCTTCTACTACTATTGAAGGCTTGACTTTTACTTCGAAGTACCGGTAGATAACAAGCTACAGTTCCTTTATGTCAAGTTAGAAATTCTACCAGAACATGTGTGTTGGTCATTCACGCCCCGAGCTGGAAAACCGCTAATGAACTATGCCTCAAACCATTCCAGGCTTGTGAAGAATGGCATAGTCATTTCATGTTGCCGGTCAGCATTGTTGAAGTCGTGTTACCGCACAGTAAACATTGCCTTTCTTGAGCAAGTTGATCGGTTGAGAGAGGCCGGGTAGGTGCCTGCTCGCTGTGATGCTGGCGTCATGTGCTAGACTTATGAAAAACTTAAACAGGATAAAGAACTATGCACAAAAAAACAAAGCCAGAAAGAATTAGCTTCCAAGGTTTCAGTGATTCCGTATGTGCATGGCCTTTCACACAGACTTAAAAAGGTGGCTGGGAGTTACGAAGTAAAAGTGGTGCTTTCGGCTAAAAACAAGAGGTAGTGTGTGTTCTAGGATAAAAAGTAAGTTCGAAAGTAAGGGTGATGCAAAGAAAGAATGCAGTATTAAAAATCCACGTGAGAACCAATTTCTTCATTGCGCGAAGAAAGTTGTGTATCAGGTTCCTATGACATGAGGTCATGTGTACGTAGTGCAGACTGCAAGATGCGTTAACACGAGACTAAGGGAACACTTGTCCAGTCTGAAAGCTGGCCCTAGTAAGCATTTGGCTATGCTTTGTCAAGAACATGCGTGCTCACCTTGACTTAGAAGCACCGGCATATTGTTTAGGCATCGAAATCAAATCGCGAGAGAAATTGTGGAAGCGCACTGGATTGCAAAACTAAAGGAAAAATGCATCAGTCATCCTTCTGTTTCACTGCTATATTCGCTCCTGTCTTTTCATCTTAAGTGCTTGTTTAATGCGCATTGCTGTTTTTATGTTGACCGGGTCGCGCTTATCCGTGGCATTTTATCACAAGTGTTGTTATATACGCTATTGATGTGTTGTGTTGACTGGATAGCACAGATCTGGGTTCTTAAGTAAATGGTTCTTCGAAAATAAAACCAGTTGTTAGAACGCGATCGTGCTTGTGTTGCTCCTTTTCTTCGTCCTTGTTTGTTTATGCACAAAACATTTTTTTAAATGAATCTGTTCCACTTAGGCAGACTCGCAGTTTTGCTTCCTTTTTTTTAAAGGTAATGACACGTATGGCTATCACATACATGTACAGTATGACCTTCATTCCAAACAAAGTGAACAGCACTACCCTATGGGTCAGGTGCCTTGTTTCACACATTCTCCCAAACATTATTAGCGCGGGACGCTGATGTTGGCAGGGAAACTGATTTATGGAGCAATATAAAGTATTAAGTACTCAGCTCTTAATGTTTTCTCTGCTGTTTAAGCATCGTTGGGTCTTATAGTAAGAAAATACGGAATACAACATGCATAATTCACGACGCAACCCCTTTGGAAGTATTTAGTAGTCTGAATTATTATGGATTGCATATTTAGATTAGAAGAAGGATTTCATTCCACTGCAAGAATGGCATCATCCCAATAATTCTTGCATTTGGTGCTATATTTACTTTTATTTCAGTTGGAATGTAGATGCATCGACAGCGATATCGCTTGACATGTCTTCGATTGACTGTTTCTCCAACTTAAGCAAACTCATATTCTGAAATGACCTTGTAGATGATACCAAGAACTTGCTCAGCAGGAGTATGTCTAACATTCACGAGATCTGAGGCTCTTGAACGCATATCTAAGAAAGCCTGGGGTGCATGCTGCTCTCTCATTTAATCAGCAAGTTTCTGGAAATCATCTATAAGTTTTCTTGTGATGAATGTAAATTTGCTTGGACGGGAGAAACATGGAACTTGAACAGGTGAATTATGCAGCATAAGAATGATCTCAGCAAGAAGCAGGCATCAAGAAGCATTGTCGCTCAACACGCATAAACCGTCAATTAAAAGAATTATTGGGATGATTTAAAATTCTGGTAGTGTAATGAAATTTGTTTTCTAATCTATATCTAAACTCCTTGATTATTCAGCCTACTACCACTACCTTTGCCAGAAACATTCATAGTCATTATCCTACCTATGCCAAATTATTCCGACCAATATTCAAGCCTTCATAAGCTGTTTTTTTTTCACTGCCAATTCTCTGAGGGAGAAGAGGTGTCCTATTTCTCTCTACCTATTTCTCGTTCACTGTTCACTCTCAAACTGCATTAAGCTTGAGCAGGTTCTATGCTTAAAGCTGTGATTCCCTTTCCCTCTGCCATCTTTGACCCACCTGGTTAGCTAAGTAGGTAGAAAAACTGCAGAAGAAAGGTTGTGGCGCTGAGTTGGACTTGTGCCCCAAGGAACCTTTGCACGGTGGCTCGAGGAGCAACTGCTTGTGGCATGGAGTGGCTCAAGCTGTGATGAGTTCACTTTGTAAAATCCTGCTGGTTACTGCTGGCCCGTCTTTGCCGGAACAGGAATGAACGTTGGCAGTCTACAGTCTCGGTTTCTTCCTTGAGCGCCATGGCCATGTAAAGAAACCTTGTCTCGACAGGCTGCATAAAAAAGGATAATTTTCTGAGCTAAGTCTTTTTTCCTAAAAGAACCCATTCAAAGTTGTATTTGTAACTTTGCGACACTTTCCGGGTGATGCCAGCGGTACTTCATTGCACAATGCCACAATCATGACTGAGCTGTGGCCATTCTGAATACAGCTTGCAACACGTGACAAGACCATATATACAAATGCAACCAAAATAGTAAACATTTGTTGTAGCTTCTGTATATGGCACTATTCGAATGAGACAATTGTAGCACTCTTCTCAGCTCAGTAAAGTTATTTCTAGTTATTTTACTTTTCATGAGGAAATTGCCATGAGCTTCTCTTGAAAAGTAAGTAAACATTCTTGCTTCAGTTTATTCTTCAAATTCTTGCATCACGAATGGATATCAGGAACCCATTTACACCACAGGCAGAGCTCCATATGTTTAAAAACATTATAAATCAAAGTACAATATCACAATTTTCATAATCGTGTCATGCTAGTATTATTGGTGGCTATGGCTGCTTCAAGCAATTATTTTTCATTAAGGCGGAAACAGTTATCATCTCAAATTGTTTGCAGCAAGGGTGTACAATCCACAAAATCAATCAAAAAGGTCACGTTGTGTTCACTATTCAAACATTTAGGATAGGTTACATACAACAGCTAATAAAGAATGCAAACTTGAAAATCTCAACTGAAGAAGAAACCAGTTTTTGAATATGGAGCAAAATGCCACCAGCTCATGTGGAGTACACCCTTACTATGTACTCCAAGCGAAGAATGTTGTTACAGCAATGCTTGAACACTATATGAATGTAATAATCAACAACCTTAAGCAGAATCTTAACACCACTAAACAAATTGTGCTTCGAAGATTCCTGATCCGAAATTCTCAACAAATTGTTCTGGTGTTGTACGTGTTAAGCTTGTTGTGCGTTCTGAAATGCAAGCTCACAACATCTACAATTTCTCTAAAGGCAATATCAGCTTTGTCAAGATAGGTATGACGTGCAGATAAAGTGGATAATGCATGACATCATGAACACTCAGATGTGTTTACCATTGGGCTCACTCTTGCAGCCATGAAATTATGAGATGCAGACACATTTTACGTTGAAACCGGTTTTGTGGAGTACTGCATGCTTCCCAGGCTTCTCCAGTTGTGAGAGCCGTCTCCCCTACACAAATGAGTGATGAGGAATAAAAAAAGAATTTCAACATGCAACAATATGTTGGTCATTTGCTAGTATGCAGCAGGCTTTTTGACTCCTAGCTTGCCTCACACAAATCTACCATGCACAGTATTTGCTTTGCCCAAGCATCAGCCACTTTACGATGCAATGTGTACAGAGCCCTTGCCCTTAGTTTTTCTGCTTTGGAAACAGTTACCGTGTGTTCAGCTGGCATCGAGAAAGGGGACATAAAATACTATGTGCACCACTGATCTCTACTATGTTTTGCTGGATGCCGCTTCGCTGCCCACAGAGCCAGGGGTAGATGAAGCCAGCGGAAATGCAGTGTCGTGCAGCGGCTTGTCCCAAAAGTAGGGCATACGCTGCACTTACTAGTGTGTGCCGTTGCACAATATTGCTGCCATAAAAATTTTTCTTCGTGGTTTTCCACATCTAGGCGATGTCTCCACATGTCTGGTGAGAGCTGTTACGATGTTCTGAACCCGTACGTGATAAGTTTTTCTTACAGAAAGCATTTTCTGATTGACAAGTGTTTTCAGCACGCGCCACTCATGTTAGCGATGCTGTCAGTGCTGTGATGGAAAATTCTGGACGTCTTCTCGAAATACTTCTCTGGATTGCTTCGGTAGCTTGCGGCACAAAGGGCAAGCATTATAGCAGAAGAAATGCCGCACTCCTGTGCAGGTGAAATGCCACAGCAAAGTCGTGAAGTACCAACTTCTGGGACAAGGTTGGCTTCAGTCGAAGGCGCTCAATGCGCTATCCAGCCCCCCATAGTAGAGCTCAGTGGTGTGCAACCTTTTATACTAGCTTTGCTATCTAGTCGGAACATTGGAAACAGCTCCCACCTTACTTTTCTCAACCTGTGACATGCAAACCGAAAGTCGCATCACTGTATTGATTCTATGGCTTTAGTTTTCTAAGCGAACTGCCTGCATATTCTAGCATGTTGTTAAAAATATAGTTGGCACATTTTTACTGTTACAAGACAGGTTAGTTGGCTGACAGAAATGTGAAACATGTTACCAGCGCTCTGATAGGATGCAAAAAGCAGAATTGAAATTTACTTGGCACAGGGGCTACAGCAGGCACGTATGGTTACTGTATGCTCTATTGTTGTTTCAAGTAAAAGTTAAGTTTTTATGCTGTATTTCTACTTATTCTGAACCATCAAACTGCACAATCAATGTTCCAAGTTTATACATTCTTGGCGTTTGATTGCCCATGTGATTTATTTCCTATGAACACAGGCAGTAATCCCTCTATAATAAGCAAAATGAGTTAGAAAAAGAAAAGCCGTGATAATAGTCCACAATTGCCGAGGGCAGAAGTAATGGCTGATAGCACTTAATTGAAGCTACATAAATATTCAGTTTTCTCACAGCTTGTTCAGCAAGTAATAAAGAGGTATGCTGTGCACCTTTGCATGACCAATGCAATCTGGTGAGAGACTGTGCACTGAGTCTGCTTGGTTGTGTTCGGCAATTTGACTTTGGTATTTTGCTATACATAATTCCTTGGGTATTCGTAGCTTACTTTGCGATAAAATGGAACTTGGAGCAGTGGTCATCTATACATAAATATTTGCACATAAATAATGCAACCACAATTACAGCATGATGAGGGGGGGCAATATGAGACTCTCAGAAAACGAAAAAAAAATATTACGATTATAATGTGACGTGATGCCACAAGAAAACAAAGCAATGCATAGAAGCAGATGGCGCTTCCATGCCACCAAGATTATTTACTAAATAGGCAGCGCTTCAGAAGTGCCCGCGACACAATTGAACAAGGCAAAGCTGCGTTTGCTCCACACGCGGTAGCGATCACAGCATTGTTGCCAAGTGGTTTAGATCGCCGCAGTTTAAGTTTCCAGAAAATGTACAGAAGAACAATCTGCTTTATAGTCTTAAAGAATATAACATGAAGTACATTACAAGGCCAGAAACATTCCTAGAAAAGTTGCCTTATATTTGCTTAAATCGGCAAGCAGCATGGCTTGTTTTACATAGAATAAATTTTCATGATACCGCAGTGTGCAGGGTTTTATAGACAAAGTGAAAAACATTCAGCCCATATACCACACTATGACGGTATGCAATAATTGTAATCTCATAATCTAAAAGGTGTAGTTGATTTTACAAAAGTTGACATTCTTCAATCTGAGCCCTGTAAATTTTAACACGCAGGGGCACCCCTTGGCTAAGCAATAGGGATGTAATGTGTATGCATACAAGCATTACCCCATGCATTTGTACCACATCGCCCAAAAGAAATCAATTTTCCCGTCCAAGTCTGCCTCATGCAAGACTGGAATTAAAGCATAAGTTTATACAGTCATCCAAACAATAACACCTCATTTTCACATATGAAATTCATATAAATAGATCTCTCTTGATGCCAGCCTCCTGGAATGCTGAACCTTGCTGCATGCTTTAGAGAAATTATAGTAGTAGCACTTTACTCAAAAGTTATTTAGGGCTGCAGGGCTGCAGTGTTGCAGAACACACCTACAAATGCCGCATTTCATGTGTAACAACTTGGTTGATTTGCTTGAACAACCTACCAAGAGCAAATTAAAATTTCTTCCTGTTTAGCATTTTTGCCTGCTAGACCACAATCGAATGTCATCAGTATATTAACTTGGAGAAACAAATCTGGCTTATACGGGGCGTCCCAACACACAAAGGTTTGAAAATATGCAAATGCTACGTATCTGGACACAACCAAGGTAAAGTTTGCCATCACCTGGAGATACTCACTTTTTTTGCATTCTGCCTAATTGCATAATTAAGTGTAAATTATTTAATCAACTTCTCAAATATTATAATTACATGAAATACGTGCTACATGAAAGTTTTTCTGAGCGTGAAAGAAAGCCACGAATACACGCAAAGAGCCTCGAGCGGCCATTCATGCGGCAATTTTATGTGTATTCGCGAGCTTCTTTCCCGCTCGGAAGAACACTTTTATGTAGCACTTTTTGCACAACAGGATGCTGTATCGGGAGTTGTTCATGGTGTTCTACAATTTCCTCATTTACACTTTTCATCTGATTAGAGTAATTGAGAGGTTGATTAATTAAGACTAATGATCTAATTAGGCAGAATGCAAAGAATATTCTCAGTATCTCCAAGCAATGGCAAACGTAATAACTTGGTTTTGTCCAGCTACGTGGCATCTTTATTTAAAAAATATTTATGCATCATAGTTGGGACACTCTGTATATTAACAGCTTCACATATTGCCACAGCTGTGTGTTGTAACATTCAAAGGGTGCTTGTCCACCAGCACTCCAATGTCACTAACAGTGATCACCTACACAGCTAAGTGGATTGCCATGATGCAGGTTGGTAGTAAAATGCTGAGAGAAACAAATCCACTTACTTTGAAGGCAACAATATTGCGGTAACTTGAGAGACATGGTCTCATGGCAGGCAGCAGATCTCTTCTCAGCTCCAGCAGGACACCAGCAACTAGTCTTTCAGTAAAAGAAAATATTGAATCAGTAATGTTATGTTACCTTGTTCTTGCTAAGCATCAGCACAATCATCTGATTTTCATGCATATCTACTTTCTGCTTAAGCAGTTCAACTGAAGGATTTATAAAATACAGTCTATATTGATTGCATTTGCTTCTCTGGCATGTACAATTTTTTTGCAACTGATACATTTACAGCTAGCTACACGACACGAACGCTTGGATTGCCCAGACATCATTAGAAGCAAAACGTCTTGCTGCACCACAAGCAGTTGCACCAAGGAAAGACACAGCAGAGCTAACAATTTTTTTTTGGTAACTACAATGAAAATGCATGCAAACAAGGAGGCAACTATCGCACGTATAGTGACAGTACAAGCGTCAATAGGAATTATGTGCGCAACTGAATGCACTCTTATTCTAAGTTTTTAACGCGCATGAGCAATAGGTTATACGCGCCACACAAAAAATTTCGATCGCGCTACCATGGAGATCGATGTGAAATTATGTGATCCTTTTTCCCATTCACGCGCCATTTTTGCCCTATGACGCTGTTTACTGGCCTTTTGAAAAACAAATAGT
Organism: Dermacentor silvarum; assembly: GCF_013339745.2. NCBI lineage: Eukaryota > Metazoa > Arthropoda > Arachnida > Ixodida > Ixodidae > Dermacentor > Dermacentor silvarum. The sequence goes on from NW_023605597.1 coordinate 35,817, forward strand.
TCTGTTCGCCACGCCAGCTTACCACACATCATCTAAACAGCTACACTATGCAAACCGAACAAATAGAATTACAACGGGCTTACCTCATACGTACGCGTACGCGCAGCGTGCGTACACTGTTGAACATCCGTTGAGGGCAGGCTATCCCGTATCCAAGCGCATACGTGCACCCGTACACAGGACTTCGATGCCGCAGCGTGCAGAGTTTTGTAGACGAAGGGACACATTCCGTTCAAACATCCCCGCGCTCTGACGGCACTTGACGAGCACAGAAGCGTACACCACACCGCGACAAATTCGGAACTTTGCCAGTCCTAACATGCCGAGAGTCGTACAGCCGAGAGTCAAGCAGCCTAACCATCCATCGCGTCTGTTCTTCGCTCACGATGCGTCAATCTCTGTTCCATAGGGCCTTGCTCCACTCTTGAGTACAAATCAAGACATATTTACGGTAAACTAACAAACTGTACAACATAAAAAGATAAACCGGCTGGCTACACAATGCAGCTTCGTCAACCGCTCGTCTTGTTACATCCTCCGAGATCGGAAGCGCCGCGCGTGGTTCCACCTGGTGCTGGGAGCGCGGAGAACAAAACAAAATCGGTTTCGTTTTCCCATTTATGCAGTAGTTGTTGGAAGAGTAAAATGATTGCTTGACAAATAATTGAACTCTGGAAGAGGAGATCGCTTTCTCTGCCACAGGGCATTGTATACATTGTATACATTGCCCAAAGAGATATCTGTTTGTATACATTGTATACAAAGAGATAGAGAAAGCAAGGAGAGGAAAGGCAGAGAAGTCAACCAGACGAGAGTCCGGTGAGCGTTGCAATGCCGTGCTAGAGTGTAATGCGATGCGTCAATAAGCTCTAGTATAGTGTTAATTTGGACTGGCTGGTGCATGTAATGAACGGGCAAATAATGAGTTGTGCCATTACTTTTACCCACGGATAAAGCTCATGTAATAAATGGTGTTACATGTCGGGTTAAAAAAGAAATAAAGGTTGAATCATTATGCCAACTCGGGACAGGGCGTTTTTTTCTTTTTCTTTCTTTCTTTCCTTTTGACAGTACACACAGTGCTATATCCCTCATCTTCGATCACCTTCCCGTAGTTTGCACACGTATTGGTGCGTGTTCGATGCCGCAGCGTGCAAAGTTTTGTAGCCGAGTGAAACACATTCCGCGCAAGTATACCCGCGCTATGACGGCACATGACGAGCACACAAACATACACCACACAGCGACAAATTCGGAACTTTGCCCATTCAAACATGCCGAGAGTCAAGCAGCCTAACCATCCATCGTTTCTGTTCTTCACTCACAATGCGTCCATCTGTTATTGTACAGCAGAATTCCGTACAAGAAAGTGTGCGCTCGCCGGTCTTGTTTCAAGATGAAGCGCTAAATGATACATGATGATATACATTAATGACATAGCATTAAATATTAATTCAACAGTTCGCCTTTTTGCCGATGATTGTGTGATTTACAGAGAGATATATGGCTAGCCCTAACGACATTATAACACTGCAATCTGACCTTAATAAACTAACGGAATGGTGCTGCAAATGGCAGATGCAAATTAACACAGAAAAGACCAATCACCTGAACTTCACTTCCGTTCCAAAGTCTCAAACTAATACTTATATTTTAAACAATAGCATAGTAAACTCGGTTACATCGGCTAAATACCTCGGTGTCTACATAAATTCTAGCTTAACATGGACTGACCATATAAAAAAATATATCACAACTAAAGCGCAAAAGAAACTTGGCTTTCTGAAGCGACGCTTGCATCTGGCCGACAGGGACACCAGGCTTCAAGCGTACACTTTCTTCGTGCGTCCCTCCCTGGAATATGCATCAGTCATTTGGCATCCCTACCAGATCGCCCTTACCAATCTACTCGAAGCCGTCCAGAATAAAGCAGCGCGATTCATCATGTCATCCTACTCCCGATTTCAAAGCGTTTCATCTTTGAAGCAAACACTCAACATGCCACTCGCAATGCGCAGAAAATTCGCCAGATTATGCTTTTTTCACACACTGTATCACAGCAACACATCATTTGCCCGGTCACACATTTAACCGTCACCTCATACTTCACATCGCATCGATCATGCCTACAAAGTTAACCATATCTTTACCCGGACGGAAAAGTCCAACAATTCGCCGTTAACCTTATCAATAAAAGAATGGAATCAGTTACCCTCCAGAATTGCCACGATAACACACAGTCTTCCTTATTTTATTCAGCATTACTAACGTATTTACAATCCTAGCACTTTTAGTAACATTTTTCTCTCCCAGAGCACTTATTCGCTTTCGCTATTTTGTTCTTGCTTCGTTGAGTGTGAATTTTGTAAGAATATTTACCTTGTTAATATGTTTCACGACTTGCTGTACCCCAAAGTGCTGTATTTACCACCTGCGATGCTCCTTCATTTGTGAAAATTGTGCTCTGCTTTATGTCCCCCCCCCCCCTATGTAATGCCCCTGTGGGCCCTTAGGGTATCTAAATAAATAAATAACAATAAATGCGTGCGATTACATCTTACCGCAAAAATTGACAACACTGTCAACAATTGAACAGTGCAGAATATGCGTGATGGGGGTGTGTCAATGAATGGCAGTTGACAGAGATGAGATATTTTGCAAATACTATGGGGCGATTGAAACCAAATACTGTACAGATCAGTAAAACCCTTCCACTCCTGAGTTAATTCTTTCTCTCCGTATAAAATTTCATCTATAGCCGCAGTACTTGGATTTATAGGCCGCCAGTTCTCTTCGCGGCCATTTCTTGTTAAATGTAAACGCAATCGTGGTCATTATACTGCGTTTCGGTACTGATTTAGAGTGCGCACAATTTTTGCATAGCGCACCAATTGTAATTGCCAATGCACCAGCACCTGAACGGCGCAGGTTTGTTTACGTTGTCATGTATGGCCACCGCTCTTCGTTCACTAAAACTTATATATATATATATATATATATATATATATATATATATATATATATAGTGCTGACACCAAATAAACGTCAGTACAAACACAGGCGCCATTTGCCTTGCAATAAAATATTCTTAGAGGAAACTTTTCCTTGCAAAAATACGGATGATCGCATAACAAAAATACGGAATTCTGTCTGTTTCGTACAGAACAGTGTAGTCACCGTATTATTACGGAAAAATGACCGTAAAGCTTAAAACGGGGAGCACTTTCCGTATTTTAACGGAAATTTTGCTGTATTTCTGAAAATGAGATATTTTCCGTATTCTTACTGCAATTTTTCCGTGTTTATTACGGAAAATGTCCGTAAAACTTAAAACGGGGAGCACTTTCCGTATTTTAACGGAAATCTTGCTGTATTTCTGAAAATGAGATATTTTCCGTATTCTTACTGCAATTTTTCCGTATAATGACGGAAATCCTCCGTCTATTGACGGAAAGTTTTTACAGTGTACAATTGTCATCTGAGATGGAAACGCGATGGCTTAGAATGAACAGTTCGTCAGCAAAACGCTGACAATTTTTTCGAATGCATCTACAACCATGTGCTCCACAATGACCGAATAGCGGTCGTTCAAGAGATTTGTCTCTGATGACCATCACACAATCTTTGCCTCTGGACATGCAATGCCAGTGCACTGAAACTCATTTCCGCGATAAAGCAGTTAGTGCTTGCTCCCTAATGAGGTGGGCCTTTTGTAAACTCTAAGGAACAGACACGGCAAAGCTTTGGGAACCCCAGTCGATGATGGCTCTTGAGGCCCGTCGGAAGTCGTCGCCTAGCAGCACTCCGTCATGAGGTAACTGCTTAACCACGACAAATTCATGCTGCGATGTTTGGCCGTCGACTGTTACAACAGTTTTGACTTGACGCAAGTTTTCCAAGTCATGGCGGTTTGCTCCTACCAAACGAAGGAACGAAGGCCCATTAGGTAGCTTCAGTCTCCAAACCAGTGGTGCAGTATTCAAAGTTTTCACAGCACCTGAGTCCAAGATGCCTTTAAGTGTTGTCCGTTGACGATGAGAGGAACGGAAAAAAACAACAGCTTCAGTAGCACAAGACACGTGCTCAATTGCTGATGACTCCTCGCGGGCGTTGGCGTCACCAGTTGATAGTTTACCTGCTCTTTTGGGCAAGTAGACTCAAATTCCTCCTGCCAATTCAAAAACTCTGCAGTTAGCGGCAGACGATAGGTCGGATGTCTCGAAGACAGCTTCACGTTCGCATGTTCCCTTTGAGGCAGGTTTTTCCGTGGCAGGTGATGCTCTGAGGAATCGCTCGACTCTGCGATTTCGTTGCGCTGACGATTCCGCATAGACTTCCGAGACGACAAACGCTTTTCCAAAACGGCGCGTTCCGTGGTCTGCGGTGAGGGAGGTTCAACAGAAACCAGAACTTTAACGTGTTCCTCGGAATTACTGCTCTGGTCGAAGCGCAGAAAAGAGTCTATAATGTCACCCAGATTCTCAAAATTCTTGTCAAATTGTTTCTTGGCCTTGGCTTAAAATGTACTCATGATGACCTGACACTTCTTCTGTTGCAATACTGGATAACTGCATTTTTCCATGAGGTGCAATTTGCGGTATGCGATGTCTGTACATGACTCTCCTGCCCGTTGTGTAGCTCCGAACATTCGCTGCTTAGAGGTTACATCACAATCTAAGTTGCAACGGCGGCGGAATGCTGCCTTCAGATGAGCCCAAGTAATGATATTGGCCATCTTGAAGTGTTGACGCATCCATGTGAAATCCTTAGCTGGGAACTTGGAGATAATGAAGGGTATCGCGACCTCTTCATGAACGCTGAAGGTTCTGAACCAAAAATAAACTTGGTGAAACCAGGCGGTGACATCTTTTCCAAGATGTGATAAGGAGCTTGCCGCGAAACTTGAAAGTCGGTCGGGAGCTTCTTCACCGAGCCGCTACAGACGCATTACGTAGCTTCGTCTTTAGCTTTGCCGCGTTGGTTTTGCAAGCCGCGTTGAAGGTTTGTCGACGCCGCGCTCGTTTCCGTACGCTTGCAGGATTCGGCGTCCGAGCCCTCCCGCGTTTTGGACTCCAAGCGCTCGATGCGTTCCACAATCGGAACAAGTAAGTTGCAAAATAAGTCGTTACTTGCCTGCAACTGCGGGTCAAGAGGTGGCTTTGGTGGGTCGACTTCTTTGGCCTTATCGTGTCCCTCCGAAAATATTATTCTCAATCATTCCAATTTGCGCCTGAGCTCATCCACTTCGGTACTTAGGGCACCTGCTTCGGACACAGCTGCCCTGTAGGCCTCCACCCGGGCGGCGTCATCCAACTGTTCGAACACATCGATGGAACACTGGGCGGTCACCATGTTGGGTTTACGGAGCCGCGCTGTCCTGATCTCAGTGGTTCTACCAAAGGAGCGTGTAGCGAGCGACGTCTCTATGTAAAAAAGGACTAAACGTCTTCGTAGCTCACACCGAGCCATTGGGGGCCAAATGTGACGTTCCGTTGTGGCCGTCGGTTTCTATGGGCTCTGGGGTGGCCTAAGACGCATTCATGCACAGTGGATACCAGGAATAGACTTCCTGACCCTTCTTGTTTATTGCTCGAGCCCGCCTCGCGAGCGCTAGCTCGGCGCTGATCTTTGTAGTTTTCTCGGCGCCAAGGTGCGAGACACGTATGCACCAAGCGTCGTCCGCTTTCGCTCGTGACACAACGATTCACATGTTGGCCGAAGTTCAGTGTTTTTCTCTACATCTATTAACAACACAGAATTTGGCCATCCTGTTGTCATGAAAGTCGTAGAAATTCAGGGGAAATAGCTCTGACCTCCTTGACTCTCAAAATCTACGAGAAGCGTTCATGTTTGGGCATTGCTTTAGTTTGACCTCTGCTTTAAAATTCCTTTAGGCGAGGCTGGATTCTTTAAAAAAAATTTGGTTGATCCCTCTTATATAGGAATCGGTATAGGACACGAAAGTGAAACGTGTCTTCACAGAAGTAGTGTAATGTTTATTGCACATTGATATATAATGTCTATTGGTGTTTTGTGGCTAAAGCGCCCTTAGGCGTTGATGCACCCACGCTGACGCCTGGTGGCACGTCTCCTCCATCACGACTACCAACGTCGATGACCATGAGCAACCGTCGTGCAGATGGAAGCTGCACTACGCTGCACACGCTAGCACAACGCGAAAGACGAAGCACGTAACTGACACACTAATACAACGCGCAAGACAAAGCACGTAACTGAATCGTCACCGAGTCAAATCAGCGCGTACAGCGCGTCGTAATTGCAGCCTCCGCGATCAACTTCAGAAACATTTTCAGAGCTAATTGCGGAGGCCACGCTCTGCTGTGCTGAGTACGGTGAACGCCACCTAGGTGGCGTTGGTAGTGCTTCTTGATGCCAGCGTCCCTTCGAATGCTGGCATCGAGGCGTCGTAGTGCTGAGACCACCGAAGCGTTCACTGTCGGTGCGCGTTAGTGTCATAATGCAGTACTTCTCTTTTCTGCTCGTAGGCGGCGGCACCGCCCCGAGCAAGAGCGCGGGTACACGGAGGAGTGTTAGATATATAAGGCGCGTCTGTGTAGCTCTCTGCAAATGCGTTTGTGGCGCAATGGGTTAAACGCTCGGCGATCTATCGTCGCGGACCGAGAGGTCGTGGGTTCGATTTCCAAATTTTGCATGTTTGTGGAACTTTTTCTTCTGGTTTCTTTCTTTGTATTATGTTCTATGACGTATTTCCGTGACGGAAATACGTCAGTGAAGTCTTGGTGGACCCCGGCATAAAACACTTTCGTGTTAAAATTTCCACATTAAGCACATAACGGAAGTAACGCTCCCTGGAAAGACATGTTGCATGATTTGTTTGGTTGTGGGATTGCAAGACAAGGAATGAACAGAATAAACGGTACTGCCTGAAGCTGTCACATGTGGAATCCATGCGTACTTGTTGTCGCAGCTTCCTTTCGTTTACGTTGCGAAAATGCTACAGCTTGCTTCGAAAAGCAAGGAATGACGAAAGGGCAAATTTTTGGGTGAAGATAGCGCATAATTATCACTTTTTAAGAATATGGAGTTCTTATGTAGACGCACTGACGACCATAATTTCCATCTTTATTGCTTAAAAAGAATATTGCAAATTGATACTTTTTTCATCACACAACAAACCAAATATGAAAGGACCTCAAAGGCGCACATGTTGTGGTGCAAGGCATACTTTCTTTGCATTGTTACTCATTTTTGAGCTTGCCGTCTGGACAGTACCTCTGGCTTGCTTGTTTTGCATCGGAATTGTACAACATGCGTGGTTTGAGCTTGTTTCAATAGTGCTTCATTGTTTTGGGAAACAATAAAATCTGCAAGGTTGTCTGTTAGAGCAGTGAAAGTTAAAAGCTATGGTCCGCAGTATGTGGTCGTGGTAGCTCTACCTACATGCACAAAATGTAATCGCTGAATGTCAATGTGCACGTGACTTCTTTGCCTGTTCTAAGCAAACCAGCAATTGACTTGGGAGTTTCCATCTGAAGCTTTTCATGTTTTAGGGCTAGAAACGCATACCAACAAGGCTGAGTATGAACCATTTCTTTTGACGAGAGCACTATTTCCTGATTTCCTGATCGTGAATAAGAAATCATTTATTGTTTATGTATCTCAGTAAAAATGGTGCTGATGGTGGCGATAATAAAGATTCTTAATCTATTGGTGTTTATTTTCCGTTTCAGGCAAAGCAGAAGACATCGGCAAAGCAATCAGTTATTCCGATTCTCAACCAATATTTCTTCTAGTCAATCCATTTCTAGTGTCTTGTCATGCAAGTTCTTTTTTTTTTCAGTAAAGCAGAACAAACACGCCGTGTCTTTCAGATTCAGGTGGCTTGTTGCTTTTTTGTGTGCGAATTTGTATGTATGCTTTGTACATGTGAAGTACAGAACTCAAATACTACATGACAACACTGACACGCAGATGAAGCGGTGTAGAAGACAATGACACAAGGAAGAAACCTGCAAACAGCACATTCAGGGTGGTATATGCCCACCTACGTGCATTGATTTCTGCCACGTTTCAAGCTATATCTGATGCGAATTAGCCATGTTGTTATGTACGACTTGGTATAACTGATTTCAATCAAACAATTTTCTCATTGGCTGGAGATATGGATCCGCATTATCACTTACAAAATACTGAAATATTGCAAACAGAGTTGGCACCTGTTGATACGAACCAGGATAAAGCTGAACAAGTTCGTACGGACTCTTGGTACAGAAATGCAAGCATAGAAAACAACGACACAAGAACAACGAAAAAAAGGTGTTTATTCGTTTTTTGTTCTTTTTGTGTGTTTTATGTCAATACCTTTGCTCACCACAGCCTCTCCGTTTTTTTTAGTTAGGAAATTACTAGCATGTACTGTAAACACAAGTACGCGGCCCAATTTACAGAATTTTCGTTCTGCGGAGCTCACCGTTTTATTCTTATTTGGAAAATACGGACGATTCCGTGGTCACAACTACGGAACTAGCCGTTTTTCATTCTACAACAAAAAATTTTATACAGGCTGCCCGTTTTACGAAAACTCAGTTTTTCATCTACGCAAAAGTGCCCAATCTTTCACCCTCAACGTTCAGCGTGAACTGAAGAATTTTTTTACAGTGTAGAAGAGAACGAAAAGGTAGGATGGGAAGAAATTCATATTATATCTGGGTTGATTTTAAAACTGTAAATCAACACATCAGCCAAAACCAATTACAGTCAACGCTGCAGGTACGAGTACAAAAATGAGTATGACCATGAATACGTTTATCAGCAAAAAATTGATGCCCCAACACGGAAACGTCACAATATGGTGTGTACGCGTCATACCCCTTTTGCACAAGCATATCCTCGATCTTCATTGAATTTTGAAAGTGCGATCAAAGCTAGACGCCACAACACGAGCCAAATATAAGAAGAGCACTTGAAATGTGACCGAAAGTTGCTATCGATCTATAATCAGTTGCTTCAATTGTTACTTTTATCACGGCGCTCTCTACGAAAGTCTGACAACGTGGCACACTTACCTGAGGCTAGGTATCGCACTGTAACCTGCACCTGTGCTTCTGCCGATATAGATCGCCGCATCGTGGTATTTTCGCTTCGTATGGGGGTCCCACGTGCGACAGCAGTTGCAGAAACTGTTCTTAGCTGACACGCAGTAGCCTCCAGTATTCGTCGAGGTCAGTGTACAGGAGCTCTTTGTACAGCAGGTTTTGAATTCCCTACTATTTTCTTCAAATTCCGTCTTTCTGGCAACAAGATAATTTTCGAGGAAACAAATAATCTTCCTTGTCAATTTCCGTTTTCCGATAACACGAACGCCACTGCGGCCAAATGCCGTTTCATGTGAACCTTCATCGTTTTGAGTACTCTCAAACCAGTGTGTTGGTAGCGGCTGCACGCGCTGCGGTCGAGAGTAAAATCTGCTAGGGCGTCGTCCGTCGTTGGGTGCACTCACATCCAGATGGTACGCGGAACACTCGTCCGCTTCCACGAGAAATCCGGATTCGGTGCGTCCTTAGATACACTATTATATGCGGTCCCCGCAAAGAAAGCTTAAACAAGCACAAATGTCAACACACTATTTCAAGCCGAGCCTTTTAGCTTTACTCTCATAATAAATTCCCCTATCTCACCAAATATTGTGACTTCTCTGCAAGGCACTCCAGCTCGCGCTAGTTGCGGTTGCCCTAGGTGCTATTGAAAGTGAGTGGAGAGCAAGAAATATCTCCTAGAATACCTGGTGGTTGTTATTTGCAGTCAAGCTTACACGCAGAAGGCACCTAAAGTTTTACCCAATGTAAATGTTGTGCCGAAGCCTTTTTAACCTCAAATATTATCTTCACCACTTCATTTCATCCTTAAGTATCGTTGTCTATCTTCGCTCTACTGAATCTGTTAAGCGCTCCATAAAGGTACTAAAAGTACGGAATGCTTGTAGAAACTCGGTTCAAGTATGGATATTTCGTCAGCTGTCTAAAATTTAGTATAATGTGGCCAATATAAGTTACAGTTGCTCTTTTATTGCTAAATACCTTGCTATACAGTTTTACGTCGAGGTCTACTATGTTGGGGTCGTAGAAAACTTAATATTTTTACACCTTGCCAACCGCAAAACACAAACTGATGTGTATAGAAGACCTGCATACGGTAAACAACACCGTATGCAGGTCTCCTTATATTTGGTTTATTCAAACAAAAAAGCAGATGCTTAACGCTTTATTAACTATGCAGCGGGATAATCAGTCTTGCAAGACTCATTAAACACTTGAATATATGGTGGATTACTTCCGCAGGAGTTGTTATACATGCTTTGGCATGCTTTATCAGTCCCGTTGCTCACAGCGTCATCAGTGAGAAGGACCATACATCGCTTCCCTGCGAAAGAAAACAAAATAAAGTCAGACACTATAGCGAGAAATACACCATGAACAAACTCCGTTATGTAATGACACTCCTGCGGCATGCAATTCTTAATCAATATTTTCCTTTTCGAAACTTCTGGAGTAAATTTGGCTTCTCATAACGCATTCATTCTCCATATAGCACATATGTTGTCGCCTTGAAAGCATCACTGTCGCAATGCTTTCTATCTTGCTTTTTTTCGTTTTTCTTTCTCCATATATTCCCTAGCCGCAGCCCAGGGTACCGAACCGCACGTGCGTCTGGTTCACATTCCTGGCTTTTCTCTCTTCAAACTCACTCTGTCTATTCTGGCTGTCACGAGAACATGCGCCGATCTCGAGGTTGCGTCCGGATGTAGTCTGAGTATTTTCTAGGTTTTATTGCTGTTTTCTTTATATATATATATATATATATATATATATATATATATATATATATATAGATAGATAGATAGATAGATATCATGAGCCTATATTTATGTGCACTGCAGGACGAAGGCCTCTCCCTGTGATCTCCAATTACCCCTATCTTGCGCTAGCTGATTCCCCAAACTTGCGTCTGCACATTTCCCAACTTCATCACCCCACCTAGTTTTCTGCCATTCTCGACTGCACTTCCCTTCTCTTGGTATCCATTCCGTAACTCTAATGGTCCACCGGTTATCCATCTTACGCACTACATGGCCTGCTCAGCTGCATTTCTTCCGCCTAATGCCAATATCGGCTATCCCCATTTTTTCTTTGATCCACACCGCTCTCTTCCTGTCTCTTAACGTTAGGCCTAACATTTTTCGTTCCATCGCTCTTTGTGTGGTCCTTAACTTATTCTCGAACTTCTTTGTTAATCTCCAAGTTTATGCCCCATATGTTAGCACTGGTAGAATGCAATGATTGTACACTTTTCTTTTAAACGACACTGGTAAGCTCACAGCATTTGGCAATGTCTGCCCTATGCACTTCAACCCAATTTTATTCTTCTGTAAATTTCTTTATCATGATCAGGGTCCCCTAGATAATAGTACTCTTTTACAGATTCTAGAGGCAGGCTGGCGACCCTGAATTGTTGTGCCCTTGCCAGGCTATTGCACATAATCATTGTCTTCTGCATATTAATCCTCAACCACACTCTTGCACTTTCTCGATTAAGGTCCTTAATCATTTGCTGTAATTCGTCCTCATTGTTTCTGAATAGGTCAATTTCATCTGCAAACCGAAGGTTGCTGAGAAACTTGCCGTTGATCCTCATTCCTAAGCCTTCCTAGTCTAAGAGTTTGAATACTTCTTCTAAGCATGCAGTGGATAGCATTGGAGAGATTGTGTCTCCTTGCCTGAACCCCTTGGGGCCTAGGCTTGTACAACCTTCATTCTATACCTCCTATAAAGCTCTATTACGACGACTGCCACCCTCTCATTAATGCTGTAGAATTCATCAATGTTGCCCGCTATAGCCTTATGGACTATAAATCCTACCCCGAATTCTCTCTTATCTGGAAGACCTATGTAGCAGAGGAAGAATTAAAAAGCATCGACGTACCTAAACACTTTAGAAACCTTCCCACCGTTCCAAGCCAAATCAAGCACCCTCTCAATGTCAGCCAAAAAAATGTCGCATAGAATCGGAGTCGCTCAAGACCCAATATACACTATGGTTTAGAAAAGGCTGCTCGTTAAAAACAATAAATGTTACACGAAGATAAAATTCTAAAAGCGTTAAAAAATTATGAACCGACAAGGAAGCAGAGTTTTGGAAAACGCATTTGAATATCTGTTCAATTGAACAGAGTGGCGATGACTTTTTAATTCTTTTAAGGAAAGAGGACGGTTTCCGTGCCTCTGGGAGCATTTTAAATGTTTTTATTCAAGCAGGGCAGGGTTTGAGTTTCACATATGAATTGCGTGGCACTGAGTGGTTACAGTTCCTGCATCTCAGGCTAAGGTTTAGTGTAGGCCATGTCTGCTGGGAATACCTCCCACGGGTCAAGAAAGGTCTCTTGCATTTTGACTCTGCCCACTCAAAAATTGGAAAAAGGGACATCGATTTTCAATGCCTGAATGCTGCGTGCCGTAAGTCAGGCCCGCATTCAATGCAGCATAGCTTTAAAAATCATATTAGTCGCCTATTGGCAGCAGGATTCCCTAAGTTGCTTGTTGGTGCGGTGGCCGAATCTCTCCTGCAGAAGGTGAAGAACAGAGCTGGAGCAAAAGGGCTGTGACCCAGCGAAAGACGGCGGGACCCTTAGTCATGCGTTATATGCATAAGGTCTCGCACTACCTGAAGAAGATCGCGAACAGGCATCGTATTCCTGTGGTCTTCACGGCTCCTAATAAGCTATCCAGGTTCCGCCCTCGAATTTGCGGTGACAGCAAACGAGGTTGCGAAACCCGCCGTGATAGCCGCTTCGTAAGGTGTGCGACAGGAGTGGTATACTCAGTTCCCTTGTTGTGCGGGAAGGTGTACATCGGCCAAACCGAACGGTGCATTAACGACCGGCTCAGGGAGCATGCGCTAAAAGTTAAGAAAAAAAGAGGACAAGTATGCACATTTGGTTGCCCATATCACCACGTGTGGTTGCGAGGCCCGATTTTATGAGACCACCATCTCAGGCAAATCTACAAACTACACGGCTTGAGTGGCTCTAAAAGCCTTCTATATCCACAAGAATTCCGCTATTTGTATAAGCGAAGCGTCAATTCTTTTGCACAGTACCGAACTGAGCTACTTGAGCTCTGTTGTCTAAGGCGATAGTAGTGTTGTTAACTTATTTAGATTTGTTTTTATCACCTCGCATTGGAAAGGGGGCGTGACACTGGTGTGCGTGGTTCACCTTATAAATCGGAAGGTTTGTAGATTCTAATAAACAGTTCGTAGTACCGCTCTTCCGCGTCTGTCGTGTCGTCTTATTGTGTGTGTGTGTACTTATTTGCGCTTTGCGCTATATCTGAACGTATATTTTACACTGACTAATACAGGTGTTCAGCTAAAACTAAACGCTCACCTTCAATGAAACAACGCAATTCAATCGTGCAATCAAGGGAACTTTTAATTCCACCCCGGCAGATCATAGACAGAGTCCTTCTTATGGTCACCCTCCTAGCTCGACAATGGCACCACGTGAAAATCGCCAATATTGACAAGGTAGCGCTATCGCTCGAGAGAATAAGGTACTACAACATCAGGTGACCCCCGCCACCAATATTTCTTTGAGTACTTCTCATGCAGTTTCGGATCTACAAGATACGTCCATGGATTAGCGATGCAAGCAAATTAAGGTAGAAATCGCGAATGGAACTGCTAGATCCATCCGCGAATTCGCGAAACGAAACTGAATACGCTCGCGGACGTACCAAACAATCAGAAAAAGCAACATCACTGGTATATGTCACGTGGATGTGCAGTACTTCATTCTTGGAAGCGAGGGCGCTGCATTTTCAACATAGAAACGAAACCTCCAAGCGACCGCGCTCGCAAGCACGCGCTCGCAAGTAATATGACTGCGGGACGGTGTCCATGTGCAATCCTGGGTCTACCTGTCCTCGGCGCTTAGCCATGTCAGACTGCCGCAAGGAATTCTTAGCATATCGTTTGGGAACTGCTTCGAAGCACGTTTGCGTCTTGACACTAAATGGCACCCGCCCGCAGTGTGATGTATGCCAACGACCTTTGTTAAAGTATTTTGTTCTTGCGAGGAGACATCGCAGGCCTACGTTTAGTATTTATCATGAACACCGTTAACTGTGCGTGTTCTTTCATTTTGTGAAGCTTTGACTAGCAGTTCCGATTTCAGTGTAGTGTATGCCTCTCTTTGTAACTTTGCTCTCGGCTAATATAATCCTCTTTCGTTAACGAATTTCGACTCCCTCTGACGTTGCCACGTTTAGGGACGAAACATCTGCACCAATGACCACTTACCCCCTTTGCCACTGCATTTACGAGAGGGCTCTGACATTTTTCTACATAGGCATTGTATTTCGAGCGGTGACGAGTCATGCAAAAAGGGCGGTATATTCGTGCGGCATAAGAAGAAGCAATTAGGCATTGATTGCTGAATAATGGTGCGTATTGGAGATTAACATCAACTATAAGATCATAATCTAGTGCCGTGGATTGATCGCCTTCTTAGGAACCGTCTTCATAGAGACATACCATGAATTTCCTAGAAGTGGATGAGCCACATCCATCTGCTCAAATATTGCATTTATACCAATGGTGCCAACAGTAAAGACGCATTGCTGTTATTTCGTAAATGTGTGGTGACTGTTGTTGCGTTATTCCAAGAAAATATTGCAAAGCCTGAATGCTGTACACGAAAAGAATATAATAAATATACACATTCGATTGGGTAGAGTGCTTTTTTTTTGTTATGCATAAACATAAAAGTAACTGGTAAACCTTTGCTCATTTTCACTTTCCTGCTCATAATCGTCCAAGATGCCGAAATCTAAAGCGGCGGTTTGGAATTACTTCGTCAAACATGCAACGGTTGTACATGCCAAGTGCGCATTAAGCGACAAGGAATATAAAACCAGTGGGTATACTTCTAATTTAAGGGACCACATGAAGCGGGGCCACGCTAATGCGCCATTTCACGAGAATCAAGGACAGTGTGAAAGAAGTCGCAGATACATGTACGGATGCGGCTGGCCCCTCAAAACCAAAACAAAGCAGGTTGAATTTGTTTATTTCAGATAAAGGAGCAAAGTATGGGGAGCCAGACCGATGAGAAAAAGAAGCTTGACAAGTAATTAGCTCTAATTATAGCAAGAGACATGCAGCCATTTTAGATCATCACTGACAAATGATTTCAAGATTTCGGGTACGCCCTAGATACATAACATGAGCTGCCATGCCGAACGCAGCTTTGTAACGTTATTTTGCCGAACTTAAACGAGAAGGCCAAGGTGAAATTGTGTGTTAAGCTGACGTCGACAAGCTATTGTGCCGTAACAGCAGACATTTGGACATTATGCAACGCTGACAAGTACATGAAAGTAACGTGCCATTTTCGGCAAGGCACAACTATGCGATCTGCGGTGTTCTCCACAGAAGTTTTTCAAGGAGCACACACGGCACAAAACGTCACCGACGTCATTGAAGGTGTGGCTGGGGTATTCGCAAGGAAATCGTTGCGCTTGTCACAGACAACGATAAGAGGTGGTTCTTGCAGCCCTACTACTGGGTGTCGAGTACCAACCATGCTTCGCTCATACGCTGAACCTCACTGTTCAGAATGGGCAAAAAGCAGTTAAGAATCAGAATCCATGCTTCTAAGGTGCAAGAACATTGTGCGCTACGTGAGGTCCAGCTGCAACGCTACCGCTAAGCTCCGAGAAGAGCAAGAGCGTGTCGGTAAGTTCCCTCCGCTAAAACTCAACCAGGAGACACCGACACGGTGGAACAGTATCTTGTATATGCTAAAAAAGGATCTTGGAGGTTGGAGAAGCACTAACCTTAACACCGTAAAGTTACCCCAGGCAATAAGCCCGTTAGCCGCAGAGCATATGATGGTCATTGAGGATGATGTGGAAGTACTGGAATAATTTGAGGAGGCCACGAAATTAGTCTGTGGAGATGAGTGCACTACCATCCTTGATAGTTCCTGTGGTCTGCAGTATCGCACCTGAGCTGGAAGAGTGCATCAAGCCAGCGCTACGAAACCGACGTTGGTAAAGAAATTCTTCGAGAGTGCATCTCCTCCTTGCATAAAAGAATGGGCACTTATGAAGAAAGTCATATAACATCTCTTGCAACAATGCTGGATCCACGACTAAAGGAGGAGCTTTTTCGATCAGAACAAACGCACACCGCGCCAGTGCTTGTTTGATTGGTGAACTAAGCCGATGATTGTCGGAGAGCCCAGCTGGTATTGCAGTGGAACCATCTAGGCAGCAGGCGGTTCCAAACGCAACTGCGGCAGGAAGCCTAATTCTGCGGTTCCTTCAGAGACAGCAACAGAAGCCCTCAACCGCAACCTCGAACGCAGAGCTAATGGTTTGCCAGTAACCTGGAGCTACATCCACAGGAAAGGAAGAGCAACCCTTTAGAATTCTAGAATTCTTGGAATTGCTCCACAACGCCGCTCTCTGAAGTGGCTAGGAAGTAGTTGTGCATTCGAGCAACGTCGGTACTCGCAGTACGCGTATTCTCAGCGGCTGGACAGATCATTTCAGAAAGAAGCAGCAGGCTGAAGGGCAAAAACGTTGACATGCTTGTGTTCCTTCACCAGAATGCTTGGCTGACACATGCATGATAATTAGGTTGAACTGTTCAGCTGTAGCGGAAAGGAAACCGTTACATGTTGCGGAACGGCGCGGCTTCAAATTTATATTGCATTTTGTGATTTCAAAATAAAGATATCATGAACTAAGTGTGTTAGTAAGGTATAACTGGTTACGTTTGAGTATGAATTTATTGATAAATATATTCCGTCATTTTCACTGCGGAAACAATTTATTTCGTTCGCCATAAAATTGCTCATAAATTAAACGAACAGAGCATTGCTTATAGTGGGTTATCGCAAATGTTTTGGCAATATCGACAACCAGAAAAGCATCACTATTGAAAGCACTATCGATAGTATTATCGGTAGTAATACTACCGATGGTACTATCAATAGTAACACCGATTGCACTATCAATGGTAACAATCGATAGCACTACCGATAATACTATCGATATTCTTTTTGCACTATCGATAGTTAAAAAATATCGATGCCATCGATATTCAATTTACTGATGGTTTTGCATCCCTAATGGAGGCGCGTAGCAATTTAAAAGGCGTGGGGTTCTGCTACCGCAGGCGTGAGTCTTCGCTTCAAAGGCGTAGCATAGAAACGTGGAGAAACACTGGGGAGCCAGACTCATGACGACATTATTTTCAAAGCATCACTTGCGCTTACCACCGTCCGAGCATGGTCTGTTTTTTCGTCAAATCAGCTTTTGTGTTCGTTAAACTGCGCTGCATATTTTCTTGATAATTTTTCTTCCGCTGTCTTGCACCTATATAGGATGAGACGAGATGTTGTTTCGCGGGATAGTTATTTCTCGCGTGTTTGTTTAGTAAAAACTACTGGTGTGTGTATTTCGTGGTGCAAGAAATAAAGAACATTAGCATCCACTCCAAAAGCCGAGTCATCGCTGTTCCTTGAGGTTTACGTGCACTATTTTGTAAGATTGTGCGGTTCCACGTCGTTACACTGTTGAGACTCGCCGATTGAGTTCTTGCCGGTCTTTTGAGAGGCAGAAGGCATATTAAGCAGAACGACAGCATCGGCTGGGACCGTCTGCCTTACAATGGGCCGTCATGGTCTTAAATATGGTTGGTGTCCCCGGCTCACAGTTAGTCATTGGGCACAAGATGGGACGGATTCTGTCCACATGGGAAAGCAGTCGCTGCTGACCCTGGACGCTCGTTTGATCGCTTTCACATGCATGCAGGGGCGAAATAAATCACTGTTTCCTGGAAGATGCACCCAAATGCGCAAAATCGGTGTCGGAGGGTGGCTTGGTTGCCCTCACACGATTGAAGGGTGAAAGGTTTCCTCGTTTCCCTGAACCCAACCCGAAACGCAACCAGTCGTCCTTGAGGTGGTCCTTGCGCGTTGTTGGGCACCATGCCGGTTACCTGACGCCTTCATTCACTACAGCCTTGGCGCCTGTTGCTGCTGAAGGGCGAGCCGTGTGGTTGGGCGGAGCGTCACCTGACTGACATAACACAGACTCGACTGCCTCGCAACTTGAATTCCTTCACTAACCTCGGCGTGCGTTTTCCACGCCTACTAAGTGTACATATTCGTAAACTTTCGCACCATACGCAACCAAAGCGAGCCTACTAAATCTACCACTGGTCTATCATATGAGGGCCTATTTCCCATCTACCAAATCTTCTATATTTTTTATGACTAGGCTTCAAAATTGTCTTTTAGCGCAAGCTCTTGGGCTAGTTGTGCATTATGGATTTGAAAACAGGGGGTACAAGCGAATACGCAAAGACGCGTACACAAGGAAAAGGCGTTAGACACGGACGGACGCTGGTCTCCGTGTTCCTGTATAACGCCTTTTCCTTGTTTACGCGTCTTTGTGTATTCGCTGGTACCCCCCCGTTTTAAAGTTCAAGGTTGTCACGTGACGCTCACTCGTATTTTTTTTCCTCCATGCCACGGCCTTTCGCGCGACAGAAGACAGCGCGTTTCCTGTATGCTTCTCTCTCTTGCGCGCGGCAGATTGAGCCGTGATCGCCGGCTCCCCTCGCACGCTTTCACTGGCACATACGAGCATACGGCGCGCGGCTACGGTGTTATCGCCCTTGGACTTCATAGGGAACTTCACGGCGACGACAACGGTGACGGTAGAGATTCCGTCACTTTTTCATGAAAATACTGCAGATAACTCGTTACGGAAAGCCTCTTTGTGCAAGAGAATTCCAGTGGAGACATTCGTGGACTGATTTCGGCATCTTTCATAAACTTAAAAATACCTTTATTTCGCAATCCAATATTCATAAAAAACTTTTTTTACTTACCCGAAGAAGCACTCACTAAATGCTACTTTATTTAGTGCCTTTACAAGGTGACTGGACAGATTTCGTCACCATTCAGGAATTAAAAAATAGTCATATTTCGGCATACAATATTATTTAAAATTTATCGTAGTTTTCTTTTACTGAACTAGAAGAAAATTTATCGGCCCTTCCACTCCGTGAAGATGGTTAACAAGCGAAGCTGAAACGCGGCCCTGGTGTTTATCACAGGGTTACTCCCGAGGGTTCATTAAAGTATTTCCCAATGTGAGGTTACATACACGTTCGGCTGCGATGCAGAGAACGACGTCACTGACGGTATGCCCGCGGTCTGGCGTTGTCGCTTGCGTTCGGTGTCTCGAGCTTGCTTGGCCGCGTGGTTCGCAGCATTCGCCCACCATTGCCACTTTCGATTCTTCGAAATTGAATTGCTTCAAAATTAAATCTGTCCGCGACGTAAGAGAATTAATGGCTCATACCCCCTTAAGCAATACCTCATACCCCTGTAAACGTGGCCTCCCCATCAAGACGACAGAAGAGAAATGAAATGCTGCGCTGGAATGATGAGTGGCAACGTAGCCAGTTGTGGAAGACGATGATGAACGCGGGAGCAGTGGCACGAGCGCCTGCCGAGCACGAGCCGAGCGCAACCTGAGGGCGCCAACGAGCCAGCTGCGGAACAAGACAACGACGCTCGAGTGAATGCTGATGATGATAGTTTTCTGTACACAGGCGATTTCGCCTAAACATATACGATTTCGCCTAGACATATAAAGCTTCGCTTTAAAAGCATTCACTCAAAGCTAATACATTTAGTTGCTTGACAAGGTAACTGGACTGATTTCAACACCTTTCAGGAACCAAGAAAATACTGTTATATCGGAATTTATTATTATTTTAAATATTAGATTTATTTTCACTTAACCGGAAGAAGCCTGCACTAGAAGCTACACTATTCAGTTGCTTCGCACGGGGACTGGACTGTTTCCACCGCCTTTCCAGAACTAAAAAAATACCGTTATTTCAGGATCCTTAATTAATTAATGAGGTTTGCGTGCCAAACCACGATGTGATTATGGGGCACGCCGTAATTGAGGGACTCTGGAATAATTTGGATCATATGGGATTCTTGTGCATAAATCTAATTACACGTGTGTTTTCGCATTTCGCCCCCTTCGAAATGCGGCCGCTGTGGCGGGGATTCGATCCGGCGACCTCGTTATTAGCAGCCCAACACGGCAGCCAGTTATTTCAGAATCCAATAATACTTAAGTTACTTTTATTCTACTTAACGGAAGACGCATTCAATAAAAGCTACTGCATTTAGTTGTTTGACAAAGTGACTGGATTTCATCACCTTTGGGGAACTAAAAATACCATTATTTTTCTATCCTATAATAATTAGGGTTTTCTATTAGTGCTTTACTTAAACACAAGAAGCATCCACCGACACGGCAGCACAAGTAGGGCTGCTATAGTTAGAACTATAAACTGTGTTCTGTACAAGCATATGTGGAATCTTTCTATAGACTAAGCTAATGATAATAAAAGTGAAATCGTGAGTAAGAAAGGAAAATAAATAGTAAAATATGAATACCCACACACGGCCTGTTCATGAGCACACCAAGCAAACAAATGCAAATGAAGACAACGAACTGCATGCTAAATTACGTTACACATGGGACATAGGGGCAATTGAAACGAAGCCATCGCAATAATGAAATCAGAGGAAAAGTTTCCCTTTGCATGTAAGATATTTGTCACAAACATGTGTCTTGTAGCTATTTCATTGTTATCATTGTTTTTTCAATATGTTCATGAGAAGTTCATTAAACTGGACACAGCGCCAATGACGTCGAGTCAGCTTTTCTTAATTTATACGACAAAGACTGACAACCAGTTGTTCGAGAATACAAAAACTAATCCCATTGAATTCGACGGTTTTTATTCCGTTATTTTTTCCCATGTACTACATAAATGCGAGATAGTTACAATTGCTGCACGCGGTCGTGTGTCAATTTTGTTGAGATGGCTAACCTTTGTCTTAATGACCTTGTTGATCATTACAAGAATGACATAAAAACGGTAGGGGCTTCAGTGTCGCACAAACTATTGTATGTAAATGCTTAACAATACTCTTCCGCGTGAATTAAAGAAGTTCTTTGAAAGAGGCGTTGATCCATCAAGCCTAAAACTTATCGAGCTGACCAGCATTGTTTCGGTGCAGATTGAAAAATTTATCATATTGTGACGGGGCGTCAAATAGATAAAATATGGACAGAATTTATATACCGGGACTGTTCACAGAGATAGCCAAAATGGCTGAACGCGCGCAGCGTTTCCCGGCGATCGTCCTCTTCTTTCTTAATGCAAGGACACGGCCCGTAACAATATTCATCTCATCTGGGAAAATTTGTCAAATATTTTATTTACAGTCTTTTTTGAGACCTTGCGCTTAATTTGGATGGGATACTCGCTGAACCCATTAAAAAGGGGTCTCGTGAGTAGAGAAGCCCACTGTTGTCGGCTAAGCAAATCTCCAGGAACTGCTGAGAAAAAGTGTACTGCAAATCAAACAAAAACGGCCTGTCACAATATTCATCTCATCTGGGAAAATTTGTCAAATAATTTATTTACAGTCTTTTTTGAGACCTTGCACTTAATTTAGATGGCATACTCGTATTTCTTTACTTTTATTCTTATTGCTACACCGATTATGTTATCGTGTTTTCTTGGTTCTGCCAGGGTTCCAACAGGGGCGCGGGATATTTCAAGCCGTAAGTGACGGGCCTCTCCTCTCTCCTGCTTTTATTTTTATAAAAGAACAACAATAACCTATGACAGGTAAAGTGTGAAAGAACTAGTTGAATTCATTAGCCAGCTACGAAACTTTTAATTAAACCCCATACCTAATCGTTTTCATATTGGCTCCAGCATTTGTCCAATTATTGTTGTAGGCTTACTCCATGCGACTTGCGATCGGTCCTCACATGAGCAGAAGACTTGTGAGTAATAAAGTTTCTTTGCTGCATGGAGCTCCTTAGTTACCTGATTTCTACATGTACTCTATAAGCTTTAGGCATCTCTAGAGATCTCTTTCGGACCAATGTATTATTCAACGTTGTTGCTGATCATAGTCTTTTAAATAGTGGAAAACAAATGAAGTGACAAGCTCAGTTTTCCCTCTACAGCACACTACTTCTCTTATAACGAAATTAATAAGCAGCGGCACTTTTCAAGCAACGGTTTCTTAGCCAACACTTTTAGATTATGCTGAAATTTGCTAGATAAAGGACACTTTAATAGACATCAGGAAATATCTCCAAATAACAGATGTCAATCAATCGCTTCTAAAGTATGATATGACAAGAAATGTGAAAAATGAAAAAATTACAATCAGAATTGCACATACAAGAAAATGTCTGTATTGTGCATAAAAATTTCAAGACCGGTCTACAATGAAAACAGCATTGATCACATGCAGTAAGTTTCAAGGGTAATTCACAAAAAGTTACAAAGACTTGCGTCTTCTTACCCACATTGAGTGCGAAAGCAATCTTCTGCGCGACACTTTTCACTTGGTAATGTGCTCGCATCGGGCATCGGGCAATTTTCAGTGTGGCCCACCCAAATTTTGGGGGTAGGCCAAGTCAATTTTGGGAGTAGGCCAGATCGGTTTTGAACGTGGGTCTCCTCAATTTTTGAACTGGGCAAAGTCAATTATGTCGGTATGAGCCACGGCGTTGTGGGATTTCGCACTGCGAGTCGCAGCAGGTCCTGTGCCGGAAACGTGACGTAATGACTTGGTCGCGTGGGTTTTGGTACCATCGGGTGTTACACCAGACGCTCGCCGGATTTTACGCTTCATGGGGCATATAAGGCTTTCGCATTAAAAATTGTCACCGACACACACTAGCATTATTTCATGGGCATCGACACGCGATTGTTTTTAAGCATGGAGGAAGGAAAATATAGAGGGAGCATACCGCAACGTGATTGTCGCCGATTGTGGTGGCCCAACACGTGATTAAAACGTCGAGCACGGAGAAACGTCAGAGAGCGTGGTAGGTTTTAATACTCCCGGTTCATATTTTTTAATACTCATGCGAAACCACTTGAAACTCTTGACAAACAAAAAGAAGAAAAAAAAAACAAAGCAAGGAAAAATCTTTTTCCTTCCTCCATGTGAGCAGCTGTCTGCCGAGCGCGCACCGAATAAAAACTACCGTAACAAAACGTCTTGGCAAATATCGATTCTCCGTGATCTCGACGCAAGAGGTCACGTGTTGGGCCACCACTGCTTGCTACACGAAGCGTTTGCTTGCCAAGGCTGGCTGCATGACGTAATGCTCCCTCCTATATTTTCCTTCCTCCATGTTTCCTTCCTCCACGCCGTGGTGGCGTGAAGTAGAGGTAGAACACCCGACTTCAAATCTGAAGGTCGTAAGTTCGAATCGTGCTCCATTCCACTACATTTTCAGGCATGGAGTGGTGCCTGACACCGTCAAAGAAAAAAATACTATTGCCGAGAGCTAGTGGGGCTATACTAGTTCAGATGCAACCAAACTAGGCAGGCCCACTAAGCTTCAATCAAAGTCACTCCTCACCAGAACAGGAATTGGCCTCCCTCGGCAGTATTCGGCCACTACCTCCTGATGACTCCGACAATTAAGCCAAGACCCTCAGTCCCCAGTGGCTGCGGAGCACCTGACCAAGGCGGCGGTCAGACCTGCGACGTGGCAGAGGGTGCTAGAATCTCTG
>NW_023605598.1:0-17347 GCF_013339745.2 Dermacentor silvarum
ATTGACAGACATGTAATAATAATAATAAAAAGTCGCAGTTTCGCCCGAGAGGCAAAGTGTCGATTGCGATAGCAACTTTGTATAAAGCTACACAAAGTAAGCATAGTGGTTTTATCGGTCGTATAAACTTGTAAACTTAGGCGCACTAACTAAATTAACAAGCATGGTGTCACGCGAGCACAAGCAAACATGAACGCACCTCACTGGATGACCGCGGAAACTCGTTGTCGAAACGCTGGGGTGAGTTATCGCGCGGCAGCAGCGAGCAAATTGAGCTTCGTGCCGGCGCTCGCATCAACGCGATCTTAGCCGTGAAAACACAGGGAGATCGGACTCTGGCCCCGGCGCAGATGACTTTCAAGATACAGCCGCGCAGGCGGATGCTCGCGGCGCAGAACGTCCCCCCACCCCGCCCTCAGAGCCTTCCGGCCCGGCGGGAGCCCGCGGCCACAGTAAAGCTCGGCCCCTCCACCTCCTTGCCGTCTCTCCGGAGCTTGTGTGCGACTGGAAGACTGCGCGCTTTCTTCCCACTTCCCGTCCTTGCGTGCGCGAGCCGCGATTGCCGGCTCACCGTGGCATGCTTTCACTCGCACATACAGCGTACGGCGCGCTCGCCCGTGGACTCTATACGGAACCTCACGGCGACGACGACGGTAGAAGTGCGCCTGGAGTGTCCATATAATTGCTATCGCAACAAAAGCTGTAATTTTTAAAAAGCAAACTGCATCATGTGTCACCCGCTGTAAAGTTACGGCATAACAAGCTCTAATCAGGCCAAAATTAGAATTAGCGGACCTAATTTGGAGTCCGTATCAACAATATTTAATTACAAATATAGACAGGGTGAATAAATTTGCCGTGAGGTTTACCTATTCTCCCTATTCGCGTCTTTCGAGAGAGAGAGAGAGAGACAAAACTTGAACGTATCTGTTCTTCACGATATCGCACAGAGGAAAAAAAAGCTCGATCGTCGTAGAATGGTATCCAGACTAAAACTTATATATCAGCTTTACTATGGTCACGTTAAAATACCGCTGCAGTGCTGCACATCACATAACCAGGACACAACAAAACAGTTGGCAGTCATTTATTCACCTTAACATACATTCCCTGTTTCCTCATGCTATTTGAGTAAGGAATAAATTGTCACAAGAAGCAGTCAACGCTAATACAACACAATCGTTAGTTCAACTTGTGAATAATTTTTGTTTTAATTAATATTGTACCGCACCACAATAAAAAAAATGAATCAATTCTCGCGCGTTGTTTATATTATTATTAGGTAACATGCCGAATGCAGTGAACTGTTGTGAGTGCATGGTATATCACTACATTGTTTTCGAGTTGCGAACTACAACTATTGTTCCTACTTCATATTTACTGTTGATAATTCTTCATTGCAAACTTTTATGTATGTGTATTTTCTTTCCATCTTTCTGTTTCGGTCCTTGTTTTATTATTTATTTATTTATTTCGTACTGCCAGTATGTATTTACAAGCCCTAGGCAGGAGTGGGATGCACATAAAAAGGTTTAACAAGCTTGTAACATGTGAAACACAAAAAGAATGTTAAAAAGAAGGTGGAATCAAGCAAAGCGTCATCTCGTTAATGTAATGGTAATGTAACTGTGATGTAGTGGTTACGGTTTGGAAACCCACATAATCCGAACCCAGGGAGCGCTGTTTGCAACTACACCCTAAAACCTCTCAATGAAGAAAAGTAGCGCCATCTCCTCTCTCCTCCTCCTGCGCCAGCGTTCACTCTCTCTTCTGTCGACCGTGCTCCCCCTACGCGGTGCCGAACTAGCAGACGCTCTTTGTATGAAACGCTGTGGCTACGTGTCGCTCGCGCTCTTGAACTCGTACTTTGATCGGAATTTTTCGCGTTATGTTATGACTGGCTGCCGAAACAATGAGAGGACGCATAAATGCCGTTGCGCTTAGATGGCTGTACTATTAGCGGTGATACAGTGAGCCTAAAGCCTCTAAGTCGGGCTTTAACTGAGCCATGCCACGCGCGACCTCGGCGTTGGTTCATCGCCGCGTTTCAGTAGCTCTAGTCCCTCGTTGGCCAGCGGCTAACGTGCACAGCGGGCCTCTAACAATGACTACGCTTCGGGAGTGAATGATCCACCAGCTGTATATATGCAGTTGTCTTACAGGTTTCACTGACTAGTGAGCTACCGATCATTCGGCGGAAGCGGTCCGTCGATAATGAGGCTAGTGGCTTCGCTCGCTTGCAGGAAGCCTTACACTACTCCACACCATTTTTCTTCTTTTTTTTGCGGACTTGAGTAGCGCGGCAGCGGTCATCTTACAGGTGTATGCGAGGCTGCTTTTGCGGATCATATTGCCGCTTGCATGTGCTGCGCGCGAGTCCGAGAAATTCTACCCTGCGTATTGTATCTACTATCTTATCAAATGCAGAGCAGAAACGATGAGTTAACATCCAGGTTTGCCCTGGCCACTGACAAAGCCACGCAGGAATGAGTTAACTCTATAATCAAGGGCGTTGCAATGTGGATAGCATTGCTGCCAGCAGACGGTAATGTCTTTGAAGTGCACGGTGTATTCTTACGTTTGGCAGGCTTCAGCTGCTTCCGATGAACGAAGAGCGATGGTATGGCTTGACGCTTCAATTTTTTGTGCCACAGCTCTGCAGAATCACCGGCTCAAATTGATCATCCGTGAAGTGATCATGCGCAAACGTGAAATCAGAAAACAAGGTCACCGTATAACCTCGCTCCTTCAAGTATAAGGCGTAACACAAAATTCCCGGCACAAGTTATCGCCGGAAAGTCTTGTATACGGTGTTCCTTTTTTAGCTCGCCGCCAGCACAGGTACTTATCTCTTGTTCTCCTACATATCGCCGGGAAGTCTTGTATACCGTTTTGCTTTTTGAGCTCGCCGCCAGCACAGGTCCTTATCTCTTGTTCTGCTACGCGATACACGACTAGAATACTGAGCACACTTTTCACGCGCAGCACTTTCTACCATTTTCGAGATAGTTATCGGTCCTCGAGGATCTAGGACGATAGCGACAAGTTTTAGCGACAAGAACATTGATCTTCGCCGACCACCGAGTTGAGTTTTTGCTGAAGGCGCAAAGTCGCCCTAACTAAATAGCCCTAATCGTCTTTCTGCAGGTAAGCGCCCATTTCTCCCTACGTACCGTCACCGCTTCGTAACATACTGCGATACACTCAAAACGTGCCGTTCGCATACATTCAGTCCACACAAACACAACGCCATGGATTGTATAACTGAGTCAACAAAAACCACGTGCGTTTGAGCACAAGATGAAATCCGGCCAGGAAAGTTGCAAATGAAGCGCGAACATGCAGCGCGAATAGTGCGGCACTTAGGACGGAGAAAAACTAACGAATCCTCACACAGCAAGTGACAGCATGTGAGATTAGGGATCATTGAAGAATCGCTCGCTTACCTCTTACAGCCGGGACCATTGTGTTGGGTTGAAATCAGCGCGGCTGATTCTTTGAAGCCAGACCTTCCTCTGCGCCGCGTCTCGCTTCGCTGATGGAATCCGGAAGAGTCGCTTGCCGTCTGTTTCGCGTGTTCTGCACCCGAATGCCGAGCAACTCGGCATCGCGAACACTACGCCTTAAAAGCGCAAAGGAGACGCGATGCGTGGTGCCCCCATACACGGCTCGCAATGGTCTGGCACCGCGATGGCGGCGGGAGCAAAAACAAGCAAGAAAAAAAAAGCGCGCGAGAGCACGTGACAGCATTCGGCCAATCGGAGGGCCGAGCGCCGAGAGAACGGGCAGGAGAGGAGGAAAGCGGCAATCTTCAAAAGATGTCGCAACTTTTTTTTTATTGAGTGGCTTTACTACACCCGCCTATACAGGGTGTTTTTTTTTTTTTGCTGCACCAAATTTTTAAAATTAGAAAAATATAAATGATGGTCAAGTTAGTTGTAGTAATAGACATTTATTCAGCCAAAAATTACAGGCCGAGCATATCAACCACCTGGGCGGCAAGTCTACGCTGTTCTTGTTCCCCTTCAGCGCCAAGCCAGTCGAGCCAGGTGGTGATGGAAAGGGAAGGGGGAGGATATGAATGCGATTGCTGAGCAGCGGGGCAGTAGAAAAGGCAATGAGCTAGGTCCGCATATGTAGAGGGGCAGTTGGGACAGCTGGGGTCGACTCGATAACAATAGAGAAACAGAGGGGAGGGGATAACCAATGCATTCATTTGGACATGCCGCAGAAGACGAGCCTCCGGCACAGTGAGTGATGGATGAGAGGGAGGGTAGAGGCACTTGTCGAGAGGGGGCTGGAGGTAGACTTCCTTGATGGTGTGGCGCAGGGAGAGTCTCCCACCGTACTCTGAGGGCTTGGGCCACGGGATCAACGGTGCCCGGTTAGAAGCGTCACGGGCGAGCTGATGGGCCATCTCATTGCCGACAATCCCTGAATGCCCCGGGACCCAGCGAAGGAAAACGGTGGAAGGGTGCAGTGCAGAGACCGCTCGTTCGACCTCCTGTTGGAGTGAATGGGGTAGTGTGCGGTTCTGTATGTGGTGGATGGCGGCTTGGGAATCGGAGTATATTGTGTACTCTGGGAGAGAGGGAAGGGAGGGAAATGATTGTAGCGCATGGGTAATGGCAAGGACCTCTAGAGAGAGTGCATCCGGAGGGTGTAGGAACGGCCCGCTGGTGTGGGTTTCAGGTGCTGGGAGGTGGGGATGGTAGATAGCGTAGCCGCAGGAACCTCAAGGAGCCACGAAAGAGGCATACACGTAGGCTACTCCTTGGGTAGTAAAGGGGGCGGGGACATGGTGCTGCCCTGCCGCGTGACGACTGCCGGCATGCAAGACGGGAGACATATTGGACGGGAGGCGGAGGATACGAATGTTGGGAGCCGGGGTGGATATAGGAGAGGTAAATGTGGAAACGGGAATGGGGGATATACCCGCCTGGGCCAGTAACAACTGACCCTGACGGGTAAGGGAAAGCCGGGCAAGCTGGGAGTCACGGTGGAGAGAGAGAAGAGAATGGAGAGGATGGAGGAGGCCTGTGGCAAAGAGCTTAGCGATGGAGGTAGTAATAGGGAGGTTGAGAGCTGCCTTGTAGAGGTCTAAAAGGGCGGTTTCAATGGTGTTAAGTTCAGTGTTCGTGAAAAAAACGTAAGGTACAAAGTACAGGAACTTGTTGAGGGCGAGCGCATGGGCGACGCGGCACGCATGAGCCTCAAGGAGGCCTGAGCGCCGCGTGATCACACGCCGCAGGAGGCGAGTTACTGAGTGGCAGTTAGTTACAGCGTGGTGGAGGGCATGCGCATTCTTGGCTGCATGCAAAGGGAAGTCAAGCACTTTGCATTGGGGGACGATAGGAATGGGAGAGCCAGAAAGATGGAGGCAGATGAGGGCGTTGTGGAGCGCTGATATGCGGAGTGGTTGAGAAGGAGAAGCTCGGATTTCTCCGGAGCAGGCGACATGCCAGCTGTGGCGAGAAAGGAGCCGATGAGATCTAGCCCACGTTGCAGGGTGTGCTGTACGTGACCGGGAGAGCCAGACGAACACCAGAGAGTGATGTCGTCGGCTTAAAAGATGTGGTGGAGGTCAGGAATTTGGGCTAGCTGGGAGGCGAGGATGTCATAGCAATATTGAAAAGGGTAGGAGAGAGAACAGCACCTTGAGGAGTGCCACGGTTGAGGACGGGGGGGTCGGACAGATGAGTGTCAACTCGAAAGCGAGCGACTCGGTTAGAGAGGAAGGAGCGGATATAAGAGTACAGGCGGTTGCCGCATCCCAGGAAAGAAAGTTGAGATAGGATGTGGTCGTGGCACACACCGTCGTAGGCCTTGCGGAAATCAACAGTCACAAGAGCGTGGATCTGGCGGGGAGTGGGTGAGAGGAAGGTATGCTGGAGGATCAGGAACATGTCCTGTGCACAGGCGCGGCATCGGAAGCCGATAAGAGAATGTGGGAAGAACTCTCTCGCCTCAAGAAAAGCAGAGAGGCGAGTCAGAGCTATTCGCTCAAGAGTCTTGCCAACGCACGACGTCAGGGAGATAGGGCAAAGGTTAGAGAGGGAGGGAGGTTTGCCCTGCTTTGGAATCATAGAAATGAAGGAGGTCCAGGATCTTGGCAGGCATCCACTGTCCCAGGCCTTATTGAAAGTCTGGAGAAGGAATTCCTTGGCGTGGCCAGGAAGGTTGCGGAGTGTGGTGTATGTTATCGCGTATACACCGGGAGCGGAGCGAGAAGCATTAGAAGCCAGGGCAGCCTAGAGCTCCCGGAGAGTGAAAGCGCGGTCCAGGTCTGGGTTAGAATTGCTAGAGTAGGCTGTGTAGCAAGGTGTAAGAGGAGGCGGTAAATACAGAGAGGTGAGGTTGTCAAAGACCTCGGAGGGAGTCCCCTGAGTGAGGGCTTTGGCTAAAGTGGGAGCAAGGGCAGGCTTAGTACCTAAGAGAGATTTAAAAAGAGACCATGTGGATCGCGAGTGCAATACAGAGTCGAGGTCGTCGCAGAGCGCACTCCAACGAGCATGCTTGAGGGATGCGCCGTGGGTGACTATCTCGGCCCGCAGAGCAGCAATCCGGGAGAAAAGTTGGGCATTTTGGGGCTGGGAGCGGAAGGAGCGTTGGGGACGTTTACGGCGACGCCATAAACGGAGAAAGTGGGGATCCGGGTCTGGGATCGGGTGACGTGAGCGAACGCGATGACTACTGGCCGACACCGCTGCGGAGATGCACGACGTCCAGTCGTCGTAAGATTCAAAGGACACGGAAAGAAGATTAGTGCGAAATGCCTGCCAGTCAGTGTGAGTTACTTGGTGCCACCGAGGGATGTGGGAAAGAGAGGTGGTAATATGAATAAGAAAGTGGTCGCTGAGGCTGTGACCTGCCAGTGAAAGGAAAGGGCGCCCCGAGAGAAGGTGAGGTCGGGTGTCGTGGAGCGCTGTGAGACAGTGCCCGCTCGAGTAGGGGAGCCAGGTTTATTAAGAAGAGTGAGGTGGCGTTCCTAGGCAAGACAATGGAGAAGGCGGCCGGGTTGCGCATTTACATTCGCAAGCCCGTGCAGCCGGTCGATTGCAGCGCGCCCGCGCAGCGCTAAAGGAAACTACAGATCTAGGTACTTGCTGGGAGCGCGTCTCCGCGAACGCCCCTAGCTCCGCGATTACCTGCGCCCTTCGCGCCCTAGCGTTGCCGCCTCCCCAGCTTCTGCATGGCTTCACGGAGCGCCCCAAGCCAGTGCCGCCGTGGTCCGTCAGAACGCTGGAAAGACAGGTAAGTTTCATTTTGTCTTCTACATTTGTTCAAGGATAGTTAACACAATGGGATCCCAAAAATGTTAATGTTGCATTCAGTTGTGTTCCTGAGTGAAAGTCGTGGACGCAGATGCAAAAAAGAGAGACAGTAGCTGTTCTGCCGCGTGCGGAGCCGTACGTACCTTTGTCACTATTTATTCATTTTGTCTTCTATATTTGTTCAAGGATAGTTAGTCCCACAAATGTATCTGAATGAAAGTATACGCGTCCGTGCAGATGCAAAAAAAGGGAAACAGTAGCTGTTCTGCCGAGCGCGTAGCCGTACTGCGCTCTTTATCTGTGTTCATTCAGTCGCACCAGCGCGCGGCCCTACGATTCGTGTCAAGTTTGTTGAGCTGTGGCGCAGAAAACGACAACCCATGGCCGCGCTCGAGAGAAGCGGTCGAATGAGCGCGGTTCGCGATCGACTGGATCACACCGAGCAATATCAGTATTTAAGTGTCGCAGGTGTAAAAGTGCTATGTGCTCACAACGCTCACATTAATCTACATATTTAGAAAACGCATTGCAGTCGATTCATTACGGATGGGCAACAGAAGCCTAAACATTTAGAAAACATGCATTCGCGCCGTATCGATCATTACTGATCAAATAGGTGCACTGACAAAATACCCACCAATATCTCTGATACGTTCAGGTCATCTTTAAGCACAACAAGGTTCCTTAACAAAAGCCAAGGTGAACAAACTTTTTATTCAGCATATCTGCACATGTACTGGAATTGAATGCTGCAAATGATTTCACAATGTTTGCATCTTGTACAATGTGAGGAATCAACGCTGCATGGCAATAACAACAAACACAAAATTGCACATGACTCCAACTTCAGAACAAGTTTGGTAATAATGCTAGAGCTTCCTCCACGCCAACAGATGTCTACAGTAGTAGTGGGGGAACTTCATCTATAACAGTGCACAGTTTGGTTCGACAATGCTGATTACAGTGGAACTGACAATTAGCAAGCAGCTGTTACTCATGGAGGTGCATTCGGAAGCATCACACTCATTAGTTAGCAAAGAAACTTTTCGATGTCACTGGCCCAATTGCTGTGCACAGCTGGAACCAACAGACCTTTTATTGCACATATGGCCTGAATAAGAAACAGAAAATGGTGATTTTAAGGCTCATTCACACCGGCGACTGGCAGTGGTCGCGCAGCGACCAGTCGCAAATGGTCGCTTTTCTCGAAAAGCGACCATTTTGGGCCAGTCGCTCGCTGCTCGATTTTTATGCCGTGCGACCATGGTCGCAAAGCTGCTCAACCAATCAGCGCCACGCCGAAAGTGATGTTATGTGTTTTTATCCGGCGTCCTACACGCCAAATGCAATGTCCACGCCACCATATGCAGACTACAGGCCGGTAATTGGTGTCTTGTCTTGTGATGCTGAGATACAGCAGCGTGTCGAATGTACGCAGGCGCATTCGCTGGAAGATAAACAGCAGTAAAAGAAAGCACAACACAAACCCGTTTTCCAGCTGCCGTTAGTTGGATGAGCACGCCACCCAAAGGTCAACAACGGGTGAATAGTTTCGCTTTAATATTATGCACCGAGTCTCACCGCAATGCGAACTAGAAATTACAAGTTGTCCTCGATAATACTCGTTGTCATGCTTACAAAGTTCGGGCAGGAGGTGGCTTGAGTGTCTGGCCACTTCACGCGAGCGGAGGCACGGGCCTACCCACCAGCGTCGCATTTTCTTCGGAGGCTTCCACGCTGCCACAGCTGACACCACGGCAGAGCATATCAGCACAGAGAGGACGTCTTCCTGTTCGCTCGAATCAAAATCCAGCCATCGCTCGAATCAAAATCCATGGCTGTTGCTAGAACGCGAAACCAATTTACCCAGTGCCAGCGAAGTGCGCGCGAACTGCGTAGATTCCTAGAGTTCTCGCTGAGAACGATAATCTCCGGGATTGCAACTTGCCGGTCGCGCTCAACTGGGCTCGCTGGTGTGAACATCAGTCGCCTTCGGTCGCGAGTCGCAAATGGTCGGGCGACCTCCTCAAGTGACCGGTGTGAATGAGCCTTTAGGACGCTACTCGGTGAGGGTCCAAATCAGGAACAAGACCACAGAACTCTACCTCCATGTTGTCCCACACCAAGGAGGTAGTCAGAATCAACAGTGTGACTCTTGTAAAATTGGGCTAACTTCTGACTCACTATGACGATGTGCTCAACAGACACACAATGGGCACACTGGTGAACCAATGCATATTTATTTGCTACTAGAAGCTACCTTTGCATACGGCACTACACAAGGAACTCAACATACTGGATGCTTGGGGAACCTATGTAGTCCGTTCCGTGGGCTCTGGCCATGGTTCACAAGAAAAACAGAACAGTGAGCCTTTGTGGCAAGTACAGCTTCACGATGAGCCCTGCTTTTGGCCAAATCCTTAATCTCTCAACCATGAGCGAGCTGAATGTCAAGGTGAATTAGTCTTCCAAAAGATACATGTCCAGCAGGCATACCAATAGACACAAGTAGATGAAAGCTCCTCTGAAGATCTCATTGTGACCACAGCAAAGTCACTCTACCGAGTCAATCGCAATTCTTTCAGCAGTGCCATAGCACTTTTGTTATTCCCGCAGTTCATGGCCTCGGCTCATTGGCCCCGTAACAATATCCTCAAAAGCACTCATGGGACCACTACAAAGTGCAGGAGTCTGTGTTTTGAAAGAAAAGTTTGCATTTGGTGCACCGTTTGTAGGCTTTTTCCGCTACTTTGCTGACACCGGGCGCACCAGACCAACCGCTGGAAAGCAGAGAGCCATCTGGGAGACCCGACAGTCAAAGAACAAGACGAAAATACAAAATGTCCTTTGAATGCACAGCTTCTATAGCTGTGCCCTGCAGTATCGAGCATCAGTAGCAGAAGGAAGCCTACATACACTACGAGGGTGGCGATGTGGGCTTGTTGGTCGGTCATCATGGAATGGTATTTGGATAGCGCAGCAAAACATGGACATGAGAAGAAACGAAGACAAGTGCTAACTATCAACCACAAAGTTTATTTTTGGGACCGGATCGTACTTATACAAATAAAAAAAGCACATGCACAGCGATATCAACCCTGATTTGATATCACTGTGCACGTGTTTTTTTCTTGTGTATAAGTACGACCGGTCCCAGAAACAAATTTCGTTGTTAATAGTTAGCGCTTGTCTACATATACTCCTCGATTAAGAAGTTTCTTGGAATTGGGGAGGATGCGAAATCACTGCTTTTCAAAGGCTGAAAGAGATCCTAAGCTTAGTGCCAATACCAAGCCATTTTGATGAGCTCTGTGAACTCATTCTGCCATGCGATGCTTCACCCTACGGCGAGAAAGCTGTCCTCTCACAATAAATTACAGAGATCTCGAAGTGCTAGTATCTTTTGCATCCTGAACATTGACAAAAAAGCAAGCAAAACTACAGGCAGGTTCAAGGAAGTGGCGGAAATTCTCTTTGCAGTCAAACATTTTAACTGTATCTTGCAGGTTGCTATAAAACTGTGTGCACTGACCATATGCTGCTACGGAGAATAATGAGCCAGGCTGACCAAATCCCATTAATGCTGTCAACGATAATAATATTGTGGTGTTCGGTGCATGGTTGCTACGACTATGAGCTTCGTTACGACCTTAGAAAAATATCAAAACGACACTCTCGGCTGACTCCTGCTCCCAAGTGAACGGAATGAGTTGGCGCCCCCGGGCCACATGTAGCACAGCTCATAGGGGTAGACAGGGTTATTTCTGCAGCTCCTAATGGATTTCAGGAAGGCGTTATGAATAAGTGGACTGGGAGAGAATTTGCCCCATTCAAGTAATGCTGAAAAGAGCTATCAATCCATAAAGGTTGCATTATTTGGGGTTCGCAAGTGATTGTGCCAATATACGCTCAAGAGCAAGCCCTAAAGGTGCTTCATGTCAACCACCTTGGAGTGTGGCAATGAAGACTGCAGCACACAGTCACTTTTGGTGGTCATGCATCTCTTATAGTCCCAGTACTGCTTTCATACATCAAACTACACAGATGACAAACAGTGTTAGGTGAATGTGAGATCTTTTGCTATATAAGTCAACGAGGGCCAACGTGTAGAATTAGCGACATATTGTCACCCAGCTAGTACAGCTAGAATAGTTGACCAGCAACAGATAGGCAAAAAAGACGTCAGCCTTTAACAATGGCTGGACCTCGGAGAGTGCGCGCGCAACCACGAACTTCGTCGTTCTCACCTCAAGGGGCCAGTGTCACCATGTGCCAACGTATTTTGCGTCATTGCTTCCCTCTCAAAAGCGACTGACCCGGTCGCTTCAAGGGCAGTGGGCGAGCACTATGGGCAAGCGTGCCAACATGAAAAGAAAAAAAAACATACAGGAATGTACACAATGCTGAAGCGGTTTGTGAGGGTTGCTTATCCCTCGCGTGCGTAGTACGGCTTCATCCGTACTACGTGGACGACTTCAGCACGGGGACGGCGTCGGTTCGAACTAGGATCAGAGCTTTGAGGCACCACCTCATAGTTCACATCACTGAGGCGGCGTACAACTTCGTAGGGGCCGAAATAGCGGC
Organism: Dermacentor silvarum; assembly: GCF_013339745.2. NCBI lineage: Eukaryota > Metazoa > Arthropoda > Arachnida > Ixodida > Ixodidae > Dermacentor > Dermacentor silvarum. Next base: position 11,859 of record NW_023605598.1, read on the forward strand.
GCAACAATTTCTCCGAGAGCCCACGGTGTCGGATAGGTGTCCACACCCACACATGGTCGCCTGGTGAGTACTGGAAGTCCCGTCGGGTCCAGTTGTAACGGCAGGCGTCGGTTTCTGCTGGGTGCGGATGCGATTCCGAGCAAGCTGGCGAGCTTCCTCTGCTTTCTCGACGAACTCTTCATTGGTGTCATTCCTTGTGGTCCCGTGGTGTACCGGGAGCATGGCGTCTAAGGGGGTTGTAACGCGACGTCCGTAAACGAGCTCGAATGGTGTAAACTCGGTGGTCTCCTGCACAGCGGTATTGTAAGCAAACGTCACGTATGGCAAAATTTCATCCCATGTCTTGTGTTCCACATCAATGTACATGGATAGCATGTCGGCAAATGTGCTGTTCAGGCGCTCTGTTAAGCCGTTAGTCTAAGGATGATAGGCTGTGGTCCTTCGGTGGTCGGTATGCGTCAGCGTGACGACTTGTTGCAACAACTCCGCTGTAAACGCTGCACCGCGGTCAGTAATGTGCACAGCGAGTGCACCGTGACGAAGCAAGATGTTCTGGACGAAGAAGCTGGCGACTTCAGCAGTAGTTCCCCGCGGCACAGCGTTTGTCTCCGCATAGCGAGTTGAATAATCAGTTGCCACGATTATCCACTTGTTTTGCAAGGAAGACACGGGAACGGACCAAGAAGGTCCATTCCCACTTGCTGGAACGGCACCGGAGACGGATCCAAAGGCTGAAGGAGGCCGGCAGGCTTGACGGGTGGGACTTTACGCCCCTGACAGTCACGGCACGTTCGCACATAGCACTGATCCGACGAAAATAGGTGTGGCCAATAGTATTTCTGCTGTATGCGCGCTAATGTCCTCGCGAAGCCTAAGTGGCCGGCACAGGGATCGTCGTGACATGCCTGTAAAACTTCCTCACGCAGCGCCGTCGTAACGACAAGAAAGAACGTTTCTTGGCTGTTCTCGAAATTTTTTTTGTACAGGACATTGTTCCGCAGGCAGTACAATGTCAATCCTCGTGAAAGTGGGCGTGGGACAACAACGTCGGCTCACTCGAGATATCGGATGACTGGAAGCAGTTCAGAGTCTGCACGTTGATAGTCAGCCATCGACGACACGAAGAAACGGCAAATCCAGCTCCAAGTCGGAGGATGTCAAGGGAATAGGATAACGTGACAAGCAGTCAGCGTCGCTATGCTTATGGCCCGATCTGTAGACAACAGTCATGTCGTATTCCTGGAGGCGGAGGCTCCAACGAGCGAGGCGACCTGGAGGGTCTTGTAGACTGGCAAGCCAGCAGAGTGAATGGTAGTCACTGATCGCTCGAAATGGCCGGCCGTATAACTAAGGTCGGAGCTTGCTGATGGCCCACACGACTGCTAAACATTCTTTTTCGGTGGTTGAATAATGAGCTTCTGCTTTTGTAAGACTGCGGCTCGCGTACGCAATTACACGTTCTGCGCCGTCTTGCTACTGAACCAGAATGGCCCTGATTACTACATTGCTTGCGTCTTGTGAGCATTTCAATTGCAGCGGTGTCATCAAAATGCGCCAGCACTGGAGCGGATTGAAGGCATTTGCGCAATTCGGTGAAGGCCTGCTCTTGGTCTTCCGTCCACATAAAGGGCACATCTTGTCGCGTCAGTCTCGTGAGAGGTTCAGCATTCCACGAGAAGCCTTCAACGAAACGACGGTAGTAAGCGCAGAGGCCCAGGAACCGCTGAACAGCCTTCTTATCTTTAGTGTGAGGAAACTCGGCAACGGCAGCGAGCTTTTCTGGGTCTGGTCGTACTCGTTGGGAGCTGACCACGTGGCCTAAAAACTTGAGTTCCTGGAAGCCAAAGTAACATTTTTCAGGCTTGATGGTGAGGTTTGCCTTGCGGTAAGGACACTTCGTAGTCGGGTGAGATGTTCATCGAACGTGCTGGAAAACACAACAGCGTTGTCTAGGTAATGTAGACACGTCTGCCACTTTAGTCTAACGAGTACAGTGTCCATTATTCGTTGAAACGCAGCAGGAGCGGAACAGAGACCGAAAGGCAGGATTTTAAATTCGTATAGCCCGTCGGGAGTCACGAAGGCGTTTTTTTTCACGGTCACACTCGTCCACTTCGATTTGCCAGTACCCTGACTTTAGGTCTAACGAACGAAAGAACTCAGCATGACGCAGGCAGTGCAAAGCGTCATCGATCCGTGGCAGGGGGTAAACGTCGCATTTGGTGACTCGGTTAAGCCGTCTGTAGTCAACGCAGAAGTGGAGCGTGTTGTCTTTCTTTTTTACTAGTACGACAGGCGACGCCCACGGACTCGCGGGCCGAGCTGGCGCTTCGAGCACGCGCTACGCTTCTTTATTTTCGCTTCTGCTTTCTGCCGGCACCAAGGCACCGGCTGAGAGCGCCGACCTGAGCGCTTCGCACTGCGGCGTCGGTGGGCGCTACACCTTTATTACAAACCACATGGATATTGTGTGCGTACACCTGTGCTCTTGACAGTGCTGAAAGCTACTTATGAGATAGCGCATAGGTGCACATCGACCTGAGCGCTTCGCACTGCGGCGTCGGTGGGCGCTACACCTTTATTACAAACCACATGGATATTGTGTGCGTACACCTGTGCTCTTGACAGTGCTGAAAGCTACTTATGAGATAGCGCATAGGTGCACATCACTGAGCCCCAGGTGGTTGAAAATAATCTGCAGCCATCCACTGCAGCCTTACTCATATCCCATGTCCATATTCAGGACATGAAATAGCATAAATTATTTTACAGCGAAGCTGTATATGGCTAAGATCCGGAGTTTCACGGCGTCTATGTGCAAAAACTATCATAATCAACAATGGCTAGAGCGTCGTCCTCTTCCACAGCTGGCTCGTTGGCGCAATCGTGCGAACACGATCGTGCCACTGCTCACGCGTTCGTCGTTGTCATCGTCTTCTTCCACAGCTGGCTCCGTTGCCGCTCATCATTCCAGCATAGAATTTCACTTCTCTTCTGGAGTCGTAATGGGGAGGCCAGGCCACATTGTACGGGGGTGTGAGCCATACATTGTCTTAAGTGACGGACGCATTTAATAACACAGGTGATACGAGAATGTGTGTGCGTACATTTCGTCACGATGACCATCGATCAGGACAATAAATATGTTCATACCTTCATTCAAATTCTCTGTCACCTCTGTGTCGTGTGCCAAACAGCTTCGCTGGTCATCCACCTTCACAGAGTGGAATGGCTCATGAATTTATATGTTCCGTTTGATTAATGTGATGGGCACACATTACCAACCACATTTTGCAGTTTCTCTAATGGCATTTCGCTCCTGGCACACTGTCCTTTATGCTTTTACTTAGGGTATGGACTCGTTTTTTTTTGTTGGTCGTCCGGCTGGGATACGCCCTGAACCCCTTGGCAAGCCAGGTCAACGCCTTGCCAGGCTTGTTGGCTGCACTTTAATTTTTTTGCCATGCCTCTTAGTTGCCGCAGCAGAAGCCTTCAACCTCAGCAAGAATTCATGAATGGCCCTAGTTGTGGTGATGTCATCCAACTGTGCACTCACAGAATGCAGGGGTGCAGCACTAGCAGGGTCTCTTGCAGCTGCCGAGTAGATGCGCTTCATGCTCTTGTTAAACGATGAGCACTCGTAGTCTTCTGCCAGGTCCTGCGTAGAATTTTTTTGTCAGCTATTGTCCATCCATTCTAGCATGAACTTTCTAGCTGTGAATTTGATTGTGCTTAAAAATCTTGGTCCTCAAAAGCAAAAACACATTTCCCCTTTTTATAAGGTAGCGTGCCCTGAAATTGGTGATGATGGCAAATTTTTATACTTGAGCAAGTGCCAAAAGTTGTTTAAAATCTTAGAGAGCAGATGTCTGCAATTTGACCAGTAAATTACTGGAGTATTTATCACAAACAGCCTAAAACAAGGCCCTCCTAGTATGTGCATGCATACATGCACTCGTAGATACACATATTTGTGTGTGTGTGTGTGTGTGTAAGACTACAGGTAAAACTACTAATTAAATCAGTTCTGGCTAGTCGACCAGCTTTCATCTGTAAATTGCAGAGGAGTGGCTGCATTGAAAATGTCAGTAGTCAGTTTTTACAGCAAAGCTTTCTTTACCTCTTATTTTTGAAACCGAGTTCTTCAGTGCAATAGCTGAATCGTAAGCCCATTTATCCCATACATGCAAGACTGAAACAAATGAATAATTCTTAACCTTACTGTTGCAAAGAGTGCCTTCACAGATGCAAAACACGTGGTGTGGGAGCTTCACTGTTCACTTTGTTGTCTTCTATAATCAGGAGATTGCACCACAGAAGAAGCTGAGGTGGGGGGCACACCAACCACTCTATTTTGCTTATGGCAGCTAGTATTTCGAGATGACTGGCACATGCAAAACAACACATAGCAACAATTTGGCTATATAATGAGAGCAGCTGCTCGTTACGGCTCCACCTATCGTCTGAGCCAAGCATTGTGCCAAGCATTCGAGGCTTCAGTACACTGCAGAGAGTTAGCAAGGGCCATTAACATTATAATAAAGAATTTTAAAAAGAAAGGTTAGCCCCATGTGCGCCACCAGAGCAGCAAGTTGTGAAGTATAGTACGTATATAGCAATTTGGTGTAGTAGTGGTCTACTCATAATAACTGTAATGTGATGTAGTGTCTTTGCGTGATGTAGTGTAACAATAGAGCAATGTAGTAAAGTCATTAAGTGATCATGACTGAGCAGCAACATTCAAAGGTCTCCCCTTTGATGCGCATACACTGGTCGATTACCTTAAAATGATCATCTATTGGCCGTGAACGCCACAGAAAGCTTCGCTTAAACTGATTCTGACAGTATGTGGTGTTCGGATGGTTTATTTTTATGCAGCAATCTTGAAAGGAATGCTGCCACTGACAGAGTTGGTGTTGAAGGAATGTGTGGGTAGAGCTTATCATTGCATGTAGACACTGGAAGTCAGAAATGAATTTCTAGAATGTGTGTCTGTCATGGGTGCGAAATATATATATATATATATATATATATATATATATATATATATATATTGCACCTATGGCACACATTCTAGAAATTGTCTAGGAATTCCCTGTGGAGTATTCGTTTCATCAGACTACTTTTAGGCAATAGTATTTGCAGTGATGCTATGAAATTGTTTGCATAGTCCAGATAACTTCAGTCCTTATGGACAGTTCTGCACACCTGCAAGTAAATTGTCCTGTATTAGCTGTTTTGTGTTACTTTTTCAGAGGAAGCAATCCTTATATACTTAGAAAAGCATGATGCAACTGCCATGAACATTTGCATCCAGCCACATTCCAGTTATTCCATTTGAAACTAATTTGGATTCCATTCATATTGTGTGACATCAAATGGTAGTGGAATGTAACGTATCTCGGGCTGTAGGCTGGAGCCAGCATGTGGCTCTTGTGGACTGTGCAGTGGCTCAGTGCAGTCGGCACTTTCTAGTGCAGCTGGCTCAC
>NW_023605599.1:0-17851 GCF_013339745.2 Dermacentor silvarum
TTGTAAACGGCAGTAATACTTCTATCTTAACAAATGCACTTTATGTAAATGAATAGTCTCTGTGAAAAGCCCGACGTGAAACGTGAATAGTAACAAAAATAAATCGCTAGCAATGTTTCACTAGCATATTTACATAAACCGTCTTTATTTGCTGCGTAAGTTCTTTTAGAAGCTTCCGCGACTACCTCACTTAACGTCGATAAGTATGACGACCAGGTGAACTTTAGTACAGTTTATAATATAGAGAACAAGAATGAAGCTGTGCTGGTCAAATTTTGTTTCAACAAAAGGAAAGGTTTTTGTGATGCTTACCATCCTTTATAATTGTGCTAGTCCACTGCATGCCCTTTCGGTGGCGTCACACAAAAGTGGCACCCGTCAAGTGCTCCAATGGAAAGCCGCTGAAGGCAAAAAACTCCCTCATGTGGTCCCGCCGTATCATCCGGAGCACTCCTCGAGGCGGTCAATCACGGCTCTGCAAACCTCTCTGTAAAGTATGTTTACTGTTGACCGACTGATGCCAAAGAGATGTGCAATGGTTCTATTCTCTGCACTCGAACGCAATCTGTAGAGTCCCACCACCACTCGCTTCTCCACAGAGATGGACTTCCTCAGGCGCATGGTTTGGCGCTCCAAAACGGGTCTGCACGATTCCACCAAGTACCTGAAGGTCGACGGCGACACACGGAAGGCTTGCTTGAAGTGATTTGCTCCAAGGTTTGGTAGAGTTCGTTCAAACCAGTGCTCATTTCTTTGGAAAGTCCAACGTTCTCGGTGAACAGTGGCAGCACTCGCCATCATTGCCGCAATAGCGAACGCGTTTGCTTGGATGCGCTGCTCTATTTCCTGACCGCGTCTTCTGCGTCTATTTCATGATCAAGACCTTTTCTCTTATGCTCTTGTGCTTTGCTCGCAATGCAAGGCATACAGCAACTAAACGCTTTACCTGCTGCAACTGATCGTTGTCATTCAGCGGTGCCATGTCAGCCATATTAATGGTACTGTAGTTGCCTTCAACGAGTTGGCTATGGCTACTGGCTAAGTGTTGTCTTGGCTTATGGTGGCCACACATTCTGATATAAGTTTTCTATGCGTGTTTTCTCAGTGAAACGACATCGCCTATTTAGTTAAAATAATTGGATTAAGTTTCCTGGCGCTGTACTTCTCTCTTCTTCAACTTTTCTGGCAAATTTTTTTGGAATTATCGTCATCAATATCACGAACGAATGACAATATTTTTTCCTGTGTAGCACCATCACAGATAGAATGGCATTCGTTGCACCGAATGTCATTCGAACGTAATGGCATTAGGACGTCCAGTGGGACAGGGGTATTAGCCTGCTCCACTACGCAAGTTCTCATGTTTTATGTTTATACTATGGCCCCGGTGGTGAAAACTTACCGTACTTTAGCCCCAATTTTATGTTTATTTGAGCGCTGTTGACGGTTTGAAATATTCAAACACATTTACGAATAGTGACTATTCGATTCGAAGACCGAATAAAATAGGATACTAATCGATTCGTTATTCGAAAGTTTCGAATATTTGCACACCTCTACAGTGACTCCTACGGAGGAGAAGTTTCTTTTTTTTATTGCGATAGCAATTATATGGACACTCAAAAGCAGATTTCTGCCGTCGCCGTGAGGTTCCGTATGACGTCAATGGCGATGAAATCGTCGCCGCGCGCCGAACGCTGTATGTGCGAGTGAAAGGGCGCGAGGGGCGCGCGCTTTCACGGGGAGTGAACGCACGGCGGAGAACAAACGCGCGTTCTGCGCCGTGCTCGCTTAAGGGCTGCAGAAGTAGGCGTCTCTTTCCTCCTTTACAATCACCATATATGTAGAGCAAACGCGCCTTCTTCCGACGCGCGAGAGGCCGTGGGGGAGGGAAAGGAGGCGACGTTTAGCTGCGGCACCAAGTGCCTATTTATATCAGAGGCTCCGGCAACAGTCACCAACGCCGCACGCATTTTGAGCGAACGCGGGCAAAACGCCGACGGCGTCGACAACAGTTCTGTGTGTTGCCGGTGCTGCTGCATGTCCAAGTTTATACAGCTGATAAAGCTAATATCATTACTCCGTATAGCTCTCTACAAATTTGCTATCGCAATTGATGCTTCACCTTTCAGGTGAAACTGCGACAACTTTTTTTCGTTGTGTATGTGTTTTTTCCTAGGCGGGCCGGCATTACGCACTGAGGTCTGCTGGTGAAGTGCAATGGCGGGGACAATTGTTATCGAGATTGCGCACGCTGGCGATTCCCATGTGCGAGTTTGTTTATGCTCCGACGCTGGCTGCCGGCGCAGTGAACCAGGTGAAGCAGTGGGCACTGACGCCCCATTTGGTGATCTCTGTGTCTAAAGGTACGTCGGCCGTACGCGAATACCAGAAACTAAAGGTACGTCGGACACACTTTCTCGGGCCTGCCGCACTCATGCCGAGTCAGTCATGCCAGATTATACAGAAATTTCTCGCGCCTTACGGCGCTCTACGTTCAAAATAACATCACTGATTTTCCCGGGGAAGCTGTAGGCGCCGTAGTAGAGACTGGGCCTGCTCTCCTTCAGCATTATCTTCGCTCGTGCCAGGTTTTCGTATGCTGAAGGACATTTACTTAACTCAACTCCCCGTTGAGTTTCTCATTAAAAAGTGCTTTTAAAAAGTAATGGAGAGCAGCATATGCAAATCCTGGCACGAGCAGAGGTAGTGCTCCAGGAGAGCAGGCCCGGTCTCTGCTACGGTCACTACTGCTTCCTCGGGAAAATCAGTGACATTATTTTCAAGGGGCGCGATAAAGAATGTTCGACCTACCTTCAGACACACATCACCAACAAACACACGTGCGCATTCCCCAATGCCGGCACGCCTAGGGACAAACGCATACAAAACGAGCAAAGAATCTTCTCCGTAGTACCTAGGCAAAGTCAGATGTTCAAGGAGCAAATGCACCCGCCGTGGTTGCTCAGTGGCTATGGTGTTGGGCTGCTGAGCACGAGGTCGCGGGATCGAATCCCGGCCACGGCGGCCGCATTTCGATGGGGGCGAAATGCGAAAACACCCGTGTACTTAGATTTAGGTGCACGTTAAAGAACCCCAGGTGGTCCAAATTTCCGGAGTCCCTCATTACGGCGTGCCTCATAATCAGAACTGGTTTTGGCACGTAAAACCCCATAATTTAACTTAATTTTTTAAGGAGCAAATGCCCCTAGGTTTCCTCTCTCGCACTTACTTGTACTTGCGCCTGCGCACGCACGGCTGGCGATTCCTGAAATGAGACACTCGTGCCCAACCTTACTGTAATGTTGCTCGTGCCGGCCATAGAGTTTCCTACAATAATTATGCTGCCGGCCCTGTCTGCAGGACTGCAGCCAAAAAATTATTAATTCCTTACAGTTAGTTCCCATAATCAAGTCATTGTTTTTAATACCCGCAAATAAACATGAGCTAAAATGACACCATGGTCTGGCTTCCATAAGATTAGTGCCACCCACCCAGACTGCACCTTGTGTCTGCGCGCCATTCCGTGTCATTCCTCCATGCGTGCATGAGGCGTGTATGCCGTTTCTATGGGTGGTTCTGACTTGAGTATATTTTTCACGTGGTGGTGGTAGGGCGCGCGCGTTTACACGCATTGTCGAAAGTGTTGAGGCGTGTAATGCGGACAACATCAGACGACGATTTCGTAAAGTCGTCGCCGTCGGTGGGTCAGGAAGGGCCCTCGTCATCGACGCAATGGAAAGCACCTTCGTCGACATCGAGCGGGCTCCTGGTTCCTCGGAACTGACTTTTCGCTCAGGCAGCGAATTTTCAAATTTTGCTGAATTCGAGAGGATCACGGCATATAGATCTGCTCCAAGAATACAGCTGTGGAAGAGAGATACGTGCGCAATTGTGACTGCAAGAGAGCAAGTCGGGAAGATAGCCAGCAAGATGTCGGACGTGCCGAAAAAAGTTCACGCCAAAAGCGTCGACACAAACATCTTCGTAAGTAAACAAATATTCATAACTGTGCCTCACATTACATTGTCACCATATCCGGAAAATGCGCAGGCCAAGAGCCGTTCGATTCGTCTGCATTTTGGGAACCGGTGTAGGTGCTGCACTTCACCAGTTCGACATAATGTCGACTCCACTGGCTGCACCTCTTCATTCGTTCCAAGCTAGTGCACGCAGATTTCACAGAACTTCCAGCTCATCCGCACGGAGGTGCACGCCCATATCGGGTTCACCAGCTGTGAACTGCGATTAACTAGCTCTCAAAGTGCAGCGTGAATCTAATGACCCAACTTTGATGTTACACGATGCATTTTCAGTTGCAGTTGAGCCTGACCGGAAGTGGACTTTTTGTTCGCTATTGGCTTCTTTGTGCAAGCTGCAGAAGCGAGTCAATCGCAGTCGGGGAATTTGATCGCTATTGGTCTTGATAGCGATCGAAAGTTCCTCGTGTGACTGAGGCATAATATGCCGCGCAGCATGCCTTATTGTTAAGTCTGTAGCGAGCCTAAAACGAAGTTGTAAAATTTCTGGAAAATGAGCTTCTGAGAATTTTGTGACTAAGCTAGTTGGTTGTTCATGATACTCTGATATATAGCACATAATTGAACAGGGATGAAAATGTGGACTTAGACAAGCGCTTGCCTTTGCCCCTCTTTTTGTCCCTGTCCAGTTACGCACTGTAAATCAGAGTTTCTGAAATTCACTTTTATAGCACCTTTGTAAGCCACATTACTGCCATGGCACAACTGTTTAGCATTCATGCAATTAATCCTCACAGCAAATTTCATATCTCATTGCAAGACCTTCAGACAAGACAGTGGGTTTCACATATACCTCGTGGTCACCCACGATGGTAGCGGTCTGGAGGTCCAAAGCATGTTGAACACACCAACCATGTAGCATCAGAGCCACTTTTAAGGCATCTGCCTCAGCAATGAAGACTGCCACCTGAGCTACAAGCGAAGGCCATGTCCATGCTACGTCTTCGTCCTGACTAAAAGCTGCCGAGGAAGCATTAGGAGAGCTGTACAAGCAAGGTTGTGACACTGCGGGACCTTTCAAACCTTGCAGCCAAAAGTAAAAAAGGAATACCCCAGAATGATCTGCAAGTCACAGCCAAGACGTTGCAAAGACAGTTATAAAGCTAGTTAGACTACTAACTAAAACAAAACGAAAATAATAATCTGAGGGCTGTCCCTTCTAGATGAAACAATGAAAAAAATCCTTCAAGATGAAACAATGAAAAAATCGAAGGTAATTCTTGAGATCATTTTCATCGATGCAACCTGCAAACGTACTGAGACACGAATGTCATGTTTCCTAGTCATAGTTGAAGACGAAAACGGCGAAAGTGAAGTTGCAGTTGGGTTGTTTGCAACTGAGGATGGCGACACTCTTTGCTGGTTCTATTCACACATTCGTGACTGCACCCATTCCTATCGATAGTATGTTATCGATGGTACAAATTAGAATTTTGGCGCTCTCTGAATGTTTCTGGACAGCTAGCACCGTCAAATGGGTTAAAAGAAACAATTTTATCAGTTTCACTTTTGTGTTTCTCTTTTCCACCACGCAGGGATTTTTAAAGCGCTTTCATAGTCAGGGTGACAAGCGCTTGTAGTTTCCAAGATGGCATCTACGTTGCGCGTCTGCTCCTCGAAAACAGCGAATTTCGAAGGATTCCGATCCATGTGGGCTCGAATTTCGGGATGATCGTAGCAGCACAGACTCGGAAGATGACTTCGATTTGTCGGACTTTAGCACGGACGCTGAAAGTACGGCAAGCCGCCCCGGAATGTCAACAGGCATCCTCCAATGAGTTTCGCTTTTTCATGGACCGTTTTATCGCTGTCGTGCATAGGTCTAAGGATATCCAGCGTGTTCTAAAGGTCACAGTTCTTATCTGCAGGGTGTCAATGTTGTTCGGACGGGACCACTTGCCAGCGGCCGCGCAGAGAGTAGAATTTTGAGTAGAAGATGGCCGGGAGTGGACCTTGGCATCGCGCTCCAGAGTGCTGCGCGGCGGTGCATAAGAGCCGTCGATTCCTTCTTGTTAATCTTCACCGCCGAAATCATCAGGGAGATATGCAACAACATAAATAAATATGCACGGATGCATGTTTTTGAGAAGCCTACGTACAGCGAGAGATATGGATCGTGGAGGCAAGTCACTCAAGACTTCTCGTATACATGGGAATCGTTCAAGTCCCGCGCTTGCATTGTTACTGGAGCACACAGAAATTATTTTCAAGGCTTCTTCTGGCTACAGTGATGCCAAGTGAAAAGTTCAAGGTGTTGCTCGCCTTCCTGAGTGTGTCTGATCCAGAGAAGATGACCGCCGAATCCCATGGCAAGCTCCCCGCATATCTTTGCTTCAGCACATCGATTCATTTGCGCTTTTTTTTCATTTAATGCGCTCATTGGATCCTACAACGTTCTTATGAAGTCCGTGCGTTGGTGGAAGACCATGTTTTTCCACAGTATCGATAGTAAATAGCGTTATACTCTTTGACGAGCATCGTCGGCAGCATCCTGAAGTCCCACAATTATAGAGAAGTTTGCACTTCAACCAGTTCGCGTTCAGGGTGGAACTATTTCATCAGCTGCTGGGATATGAGCCACATCTTGCGGACCCCGCAGTCACGCCTGTTCTCTTTAAGAATGAACCTCAGGGTCAACTGCATAAACTAAAAAAGTAATTGAAAGATATATAACCTTTACACTATGCTACGAGGAAAGAAAAGTTGAGCAGTAAACGCATGTTTTCTGTGAAACATGCAGCTAACACCTGTTTCACCTCATCAAGAAAGTGCTTTGCATGGTGGCACAAAAGGCGCTAGGTCTGTTTTCCTGTGTTTCTGAAGAAATTTTGTAGATAGAACTTATATTTGCAGGATTATTGCATGTGGCCCTTGTGTTGAAAATGTATATTTCAATTTTTAATGGTCTTTTTGTGCAAAGCAGCCATGATGTCTTTATCAATCTTCCTTGCTTTTGTTGCATTATTTTCATGCTCCTTTAAATGAATATGTTGTTTGAAGTTAATTCCGTTGGAAATATAATTACTTCCTCTACAATTTGATACCGTCCACTCCAACATCAAGCATTTCCTGGGGCAGGAAAAAACATTTCCTAGACTACCCAAAAACTACTGATTTTCTCACGGTCACGAAAGTGTTAAACAAGAACTAGGCTGCCATCAAAATAGTCATCATCATCATCAGCCTATATTTATGGCCACTGCAGGACGAAGGCCTCTCCCTGCGATCTCCAATTACTCCTGTCTTGCACTAGCTGATTCCAACTGCGTCTGCAAATTTCCTAACTTCATGACCCCACCTAGTTTTCTGCCGACTTCGACTGCACAAAGTAAAAACATCATATCAGTATATATCTACGGAGTGCGAGATACTAGCAATAAATGTAACTATTCCTGGTTGTTTCCAGTTTTCTTTAGTTAATGTATATTTTCCCGCAGGTGTTCAAGACATTAGATACCTTGATACCGTTGTAAAATCTTGTAGGAAAGAAATTGTGATAGCGGGAGACTTTAATTCGCATCATGTGGCTTGGGGTTTCAGAACAGACTCATGTGGAAAGAGATTGTCGGACTGGGCAATTAATCAAAATTTTTGTTGCTTAAACACGAAAGCAGTTACTTTATTTATTTATTTATTTATTTATTTATTTATTTATTTATTTATTTATTTATTTATTTATTTATTTATTTATTTATTTATTTATTTATTTATTTATTTATACATGTACCTACAGCGCCCTCTTGGGGCATTGTTGTAGGGGGGTTTGCTATACAAAAATACATAAATGACATCATGCAATACAATATGCAACAGTTTAAACAGCATCCGATATATGGTAGGAATACATAGGCAGGACAATTGCCTATGACATCAAAAAACAGCTGGGGAAAAAAACACTATGTCAACACATGGTCTTTTAAAAGTTCAGGAAAGACAGTGAGTGGGGACGTAACAATCCGCCCCGGAAGGCTATTCCACTCATGTATTGTTTTAGCGAAAAATGCATTTGCAAAAATGTTTGTTCGGCACATATATTCGCGTACTTTCAAAGGATGGTCCCTTCGTGATGAAATGTAGCTAGGTGACTTTATGTAATTATGTTTATTGATCCCTGTTTTGTCGTGTAATATGTTATAGAAGAGACATAATCTGAGATATTTACGCCTTGATGAAAGTAAGGGCCATCCCAATGCGTTGACAATTTCGCTTGAGCTTCTCGTGAAGTTGTAATTGCCCGTCACAAACCGGGCGGCACGTTTCTGGACACGCTCCAGTTCATCGATATTTACTTTAGTTGCTGGGTCCCAGGCGGTGCAGGCGTATTCCAATATTGGGCGTACATTTGATACGTATAGAGTTCCCTTAAGAACAGAAGGTGCTTTCCTGAAATTACGCCGTAGAAAGTTTAAAACGCGGCTGGCTTTTGCTGATACCCTATAAACATGGTCATTCCAGGACAGTGTGCTGTTAATAACGACCCCTAGGTACGTATATTCCGTAACAACACGTAGTGGGGTCTGTTCCATGCAGTAATCTGTAAGTAGAGGCTGCTTTTTTTTCGTAAACCTAACGACACTGCACTTTGACATGTTAAGCTTCATTTTCCATTTGCTACACCACGCTAATACTGAGTTGAGGTCTTTTTGCAGTTGTTCCGAATCCTTTGTACATTTAATATCGCGATATATGCAGCAGTCATCTGCATACAACCTGACATGACTGGTCACACATTCAACAAGATCATTGATATAAATCAAAAAAAGAAGCGGCTCCAGAACGGAGCCTTGTGGCACGCCCGATAAGACAGATACATGTGATGATGACATGCCATCAAGAACGGTGCATTGTTTTCGGCATGAAAGATAGGCTTGTAACCATGCAAGTGTGTTAGCCGATATGTTAAGGCACGATAATTTTAGCAAAAGGAGCGAGTGTGTTACAGTGTCAAAAGCCTTGCTGAAATAGAGGAAAATACAGTCCATTTGGCCACCAGAATTTAACGTTGCAGCGATGTCATGTGTAAATTCTATTAGTTGCGTGTCACAGGAAAATTCTTTTCTAAAACCATGCTGTGTAGGACAGAAAAAGTTGTTTGCCTGAAGGTGGTTTATTAAATTTGTATAAATGATATGCTCAAGGGTTTTACAGGACACGCATGTTAAAGAAATATGCCGATAATTACAAGTTCTCGCTTTGTCACCATTCTTGTAGATGGGAATGACATTTGCTCGTTTCCAGTCATCAGGTAATGCCCCTTGCGATAAAGATTTTCTGAACACAGCTGTAAGAAACGGGCTAATGGAAGCAGCACAGTTTTTGAGAATGAAGTTCGAAACCTGATCTGGACCTGACGCTGAAGTTGCTGTAAGGTTCTTTAGAAGGAATGCAACACCCTGTTCAGAAACCTCTAACTCAGCCATTTCCGATAACGCTCCTATATTGTATGTTGCAGTTTGAACAGCTGACTAAAATACCGGTTAAAACAATCAGCTTTGCTCGCATTATCGGAAATGTATTTATTACCATCAATTACATCTGGTATAGCGCGGTGAGATTTAGTCTTTCTTTTGACGTATTTCCAGACAAGCTTAGGGTTGGTTTTACCTTTATTACTTAAGTTACTTAAATATGCACCCTCTGCCTCGCGACAATCTTTGGCTATCTTCTTTCCAAGTTTTTTCATCTGCATGTACGCTTCAGCGTCTGTCGTCTGGCAATATTTACGGTATAGACGATCTCTTTTATTTATGAGGGTTCGAATTTCCTTGTTAAGCCAAGGCTTATCATCTCGGTGTTTGGCAGATAGGATTCGCGATGGGACGAAAGTTTGTGTTAGCGATAACAGTTTTGTCTTCAGTGCATTCCACATAGTGTTGACGTCAGAACACAAACATAATTCTTGAAACTCGGAAAACTGAGCGTCAAGATTTCATAAAAAAACACTTTGCGTGGCGCTGAAGTTTGTTGTTGTGCCACAGCACAACTCATTTTAACAACTACAACGTCATGATCACTAATTCCCGGTACTGTAACAACATAAGATGCAAGGCTTCGATCATTGCAAAAGAATAAGTCTAACACATTTGCTCTAGTACTGCAGACCCTCGTAGGGGCTGTCACGATCTGATATAGCTGGTGAACATTCGTGATTTCCTTGATAACTCTTTGCAGCAAAGACTCACTGTGGACTACTGGTTTGAATGAGTTCCACACCACATCTGGCAGGTTAAAATCACCAGCAAGCATTACATAAGTTGTGTCGAGAGATGACAAAATATTGCTTAAGGTAAACAATGGTTGTGGTGTTACATTGCCAGGAGGCCTATAGAACGAACCAACAGCCACAGTGGAGCCATTACTCAGAATTAACTTGCACCACACAGTTTCACACAAGTCACTATCAGTATCGATGTGGATGCTACCAAGACTGTTGTGAATCAGTACGAAAACACCACCGCCATGAGTCGTGCGGTCCTTTCGATATACTGTATAGGTCACCGGAAAAAAATTCATGATCTGCGATGGTGTTATCGAGCCATGATTCAGTGCCGAAAACTATATGTGGTTTAGTCATTTCCAATAACGAGACGAACTCTGTTTTCTAGTTTTTCAAACTGCGACAGTTAACTACAATGGATGTTAGTTCACATTTCCGAGCTTCTTTTTTAGGCGGTACGACATTCCGCGATGGTGGCTATCTAAGGATAGGCACAACGCTATCTGTGGCGCTGTTGTACAAGAAGGTTTGGCCATTCATGAATAATTTGTTGAAACGAAGCCTAAAGTCGCCGCCCTTCTCTTTGGCGTACTTTACGAGTTTTTGCCTCTCTAGCCTGATTTTGGGCGAATAGTCTTCGCTTATTCCGAACTCGGTTCCCCTTAGCTTTCCAGAGGTTTTCAACACACGTTCCTTGTCCTTAAATGATAGAAACTTCACTATTACGGGCCTTTTTTTCATCGCTGCATAACGGCCTAATCTGTGAGCACGTCCAATAGCCTCAGGGCCAAAATCAAGCTTTAAGTTACTAGAACAGAAGGAAATTAGTTTTTGCTCTGATTGCGCCCACGTTTCATTCTCAGTGTCTGGAAGGCCATAAAATATAAGATTATTTCTGCGAGACCTACTTTCGAGGTCATGCTGGATATCCTGTATTGCCCTGCATACGCCCACAAGTATTTCGGTTTGGGCTGTCAGCTGCTCATATTCCTTCTTGCCTTCATCTTGCGATGCGTTATTTTCTACGCGTGTTATTATCTCGTTTACTTCTGCCAATTGCCGCTCAAGAGCCTGTTGCTCTTTTCGTACTGAGTGGATTTCCTCTGTTATTTTTTGTTGGAAAGCTTCGTGATTTGCTCGAATAGAGCTTAGTTAATCAAGAATTGCAGACTGAGATTGCTGCATTGACGGTATAGTCATGATGACGTCAAACATCTGCTTTTCTTGTTGGGGTGTTAGAGGGCCCGGATTTTGCTCTACATCTCCAGATAACAACAAAAGCGTTTTGAGCATATGAGCGCACGCAGCAGCATTTGTGCACAGAGCACACATGTAGCAAAACATTATGCACAGTACAGCAATGGGATCTGACGCCGATTTTTTAAATGGTGTACCATGTACAGGGAGATAAAAATAACTAACCTGAAGAATTACATGACGTAAGTTTCCGGCAGCCATGGCGGCGCCAAATCCCGAAGTGACTGAACGGTGTGCGCGCTTTTGTAGTCTTTCGCTGTCCTAGGGTTTACAGTGTTGCCAGCTGCAGTGTCGGTTGCCGCCGCACGACAATACCGCCGATAGCGCCGTCATGTCAAGCGGCATTCGTGCCACAGGAAGGCGAACAAAATCCTGGCAGAAGTCTTGTGCTACAGCAATGTCCTCCAAAGCTGGACACATCGACGCTGCGGTGCCCTGAGCAATAACCGTGATCTGCATGAACTGAAGAATTACATGACGTAAGTTTCCGGCAGCCATGGCGGCGCCAGATCCCCTTTATTCAAGGCCTTTATAAATCAGCGTTGGGTCTAACATTTGCCAGTTAGGGGATGTCCGTCACTTCCTGGTCTACAGTCGGCTCTGCTTCAAACAGTGACCATCTACCCATTAGGTTTGATATTGTATGCCCTCTTATGTCTTTAGAGTCTCCGGCGCGCATTTTTGTCAATTACCAGAAATTTCAAAGTGTATTAAAAGCGACCCTCAACTCCCAGAAAACGATGCCGGATGACATCAAAGCCATGAGCCTTTACGCTGTATTAAAAAAGTTCATGTAAAAGGTCTCAGTTTATTATTAACACAGATAAAAGTACTCACTCTCCTTGGTGGAATTCGGAGTGCACGCGGGATTATAGACGACGAAAAACCGTTTGTAAAAAAACTACTTTACAATCAGTCTCTGAGTAACTGGAGTGATTATAAGTTTGCAGCTGCCACATTCAAGCGAACAGTATCGAATGCCAAAGACGAATATGATAAAAAACATCATGAATTCCTCTCTGTCCTAACAACAAAAAAAGCACTGTTCAGATTTCTTCGGTATAGAAAGTTCATACCAACACTAGCGAATACTGTGTCGATAATCCTTTCACCACGCGAGATATCTGCTTCATTAGAATTCATAGGAAAGGGATTAGTACAACACTTAACATCACGTTTTCGAATGGACCATTAAGGCCTCCCATCGCGGATGACTTTGTAGAAGTCACGTGTCAGAGTTTTCCAATATCGTTTGATCTTTGGCTGCCTCAGCCCCAGGTCCTGATGGCATTTCCAATGCCATGCTAAAAATTTTGTTTGCAATGTCTCCTGAGGAACTTCTGAACACAATGAATTATTCTCTAAAAAATGCTTGGATTCCTTAAGAATGGAGGACAGCCAAAATAATTCCGCTACTTAAAAAACAAGGAGCTGGCTATAATCTTGACAATATTCGACCTATTTCTCTTACCTCAAATATAGTAAAACTTATTGAAAGAGTTCTATATGATCGCATGATGGATCATATATCTAAAAATTCGTTGCTGAGCCCAAGTCAAATAGGTTTCCGGCCTGGTCTCTCCATTTGGTGTGCGCATGTAGACTTGGAAAGCCGTATCCAACTTGCTCGGAATAGAAAAGAATTTAGTGTTTTAGTGACTCTTGACGTGGCGAAAGCTTATGACTGTGTCGAGTACCCACTGCTACTGGACAGATTACAGTCCTACAATTTTCCGAGATATAGAACGACATGGATTTTTGCATTTCTAAGAAACAGAAAATTGTATTGTTTTCAAAGCGGATTTTCTTCAAGAAAGTTCGATCAGACAAGAGGAGTGCCCCAGGGGGCTGTTCTGTCTCCTATACTATTTAACCTGTTGATGAGTTCAATTTCAATGAGCTGGGAAATTCATCTCTACGTCTATGCAGACGACATCGCATTTTTCGCGACAGCAAGAGACATCAATTCCCTTTACCTGTCCTTGCAAACGTACCTATGTATTCTAGAGACGTGGCTTCACACTCTTCACCTGTCACTAAACGTAAACAAAAGTGCAGTCCTTGTCTTTCCGCTTTCCGGGCCGATACGTTTATCATTAGTATATGATCAGAGAACCACTGCACAAGTAGAGTCGCTTAAGTACCTGGGTATCACATATGATGAAAAACTTACCTGGCGTTCTCACATAGAAAATATTGCAACGAAAGGGACACGAGCTGTAGGTTTATTACGTAGAATCAGTAACCGGCGATCTGGTATGCGAAGTGACACATTAATTATGATCTACCGTACGTATGTACGACCGATTCTAGAATTTGGATGTGTTTTGTTTTTCGGAAGTGCGAAATATAAAATAAGACCACTTGTTCTTTTAGAGAGAGGAGCTCTTCGAATATGTTTAGGTATGCCTAAATTCGTTGCTAATAATGTATTATACCAGGAGGCGCGCTTACCTTCTCTTCACACGAGATTCTGCATGCTTACGGTTCAAACCTACTTAAGGACTTATGAATCTCCTCTTAGACGTACAGAATACATATTTATTAGTGAACCGAATTCATTTTTTGAGAACACGTTGCCGCGGTTACATAACCCACAGGTTGTATTTGTGCAGGTACAATTAGCACCTTTAAATGTTCGCACTAGGGAAATCATTCCGTTTGATAGGTCCACATTGTCCCTTAAAATAGAATTTGCGGACATTTTCCCCAATAACGCAAAACTTCTGCAACCAACATATTTGAATTCCCTTTTGCAAGACTATTTGGCCCATTTCCCAATAAATTTAACAGCGACTGATGCTTCCTCGTGTGAAGAGAATGCAGGCGTGGGAATTTACTCACCATCCCTCGATTGGTCTTTTGTACTTCGCCTGCCAGATTACACATCAGTTTTTCAGGCCGAACTTCTGGCAATAGTTCTTGCATTGCGAAAGTTACCGCTACATGTTACAAAAGTTGTTATTGTCACAGATTCTATTTCTGTATGCAGCGCGCTTAACGCGTCTGCAAATTCGACAGCTTTGAACACGTCTTACACATTAGCTCCACCACACTTAAGGTTAGTTCATTTAGTATGGGTACCAGGCCACCGAGACATCCAACTTAATGAAACAGCTGATTCTTTAGCGAGAGCTTCTTTAAAAGGTCCGGCGATATCTGTGCTGCCGGCAACTGCGCATATCACTGCAGCCAGATATAGACAGTTTTCTTTGACCGAAGACAATAAAAACCTCGCATTAGCAAAATCTACAGACTTTATACATCTAAATTATTCTTGGAACCGACAGTGGTGCCCTAACCAGCAATTCGAAGTAACATTTACAAGACTGCGTTGCTGTATTCCGCAACAAAATTGTTACTTGCACAGATGTACTCTGGCGGCATCCCCATTATGCTACCTCTGCAATGAACCAGAATCTATCGATCACTTTTTATTATCCTGTCGGCGGTTTTCTAATCATCGACAACGATGTTTAGAAATCCCACTTCGTAATCTAGGACTGCCGTTAAGCAGTTCAGTTGTACTCTCACTTGGAGCCACGGTGTTAGGATATAGCCACGGGAATGTTTGCCGAGCCATTTATGATTTTCTATGTGACACAAAAAGATTGCCTTATTAATATTTTCCCATTTTTCTTTGATTGATTTATTTATCCGTCAATAAATTATATATTTAAAAATTCAAAAAGTTAAGTCACAAAATCACAATTATATTATTATTATTATTATTATTATTATTATTATTATTATTATTATTATTATTCAAAATTTACGTCTATCCTTTACTGTATTTAATTTATTATTAAATTGATATTACTATTCCTATCCAGGCAAGGCTGACTAACTTAGTATAGACTACTTGATTACTTTATTATCGCTTTCTTTCTAATCTTCAATTATTCATTTATTTTCATTTATATTACTTATATATTTATAAATCAATTTATTTTAAATTTCTATCATAATACCACCCAGTTCGCGGCCTATCCCCCACAGCGGGTTGTGCCATTGATTGAGTAATCATCATCATCACCAGCAATCCACCCATTTCTTGGCCAATCCCCCACCGCGGGTAGGAGCTACATTCGTGATAGGCAACAACAACAACAACGCAAGCAGTACCGAGTAAGTTTTCGAGCAACCTGTTTAGGAGTGGACGAGCCTGCACGTCCTTTCGAGGCTCACGGACATGCACTCGGATGCTGCTCCGTTGTCGCCGCGGCGCCGACGCGACGCCGATCTCCAGCGAGGTGGGCGCGAAGGCCGCGCACCTGCGGCACCCGACGGGAGCTCCGGGTGTGCGACCCAAGACGACGACCGCACCCAGCAGCATCTCTCGCCGAGCGAGCAGACCACAAGTGCGGGTCTCAAGTCCAGATGGGTGAGTGGCAGAAGCGAGGTTCATTAGCACTCGAAATGGTGCTGGCCGACGCACCGCGACGGTCGTATTCGAAATCACCCACCCATGGTTGCAGCAAACGTGTAGTCCGGTTACAAGGTTTACACAAATAATTACGGTCGGCGCAGGTTCACTACGAAGTACTCCGGTATACATCATGTCGGGGGGGAGTGGGGGTGCTTAGAGGCAGCGATTTCAGATTGAAATTTCGGGTAATATGGCTCAGAGGGGGACCCAGTTTTTTGCAGTGCATAACAATAGCAGTGCTTCTACTCTCAACTGCAATGATAACGTGGGAATACTCGCACGACCGCGTAGTGAGTGATGACCTCTTTAATGTTACACCTTCAATATAGCTGACGCTCACCCGAATGCACTTTTTCCGAAACAGTGCTCCCGTCGCCAGTGCCGGTCACGTATCGCCTCGGCAACCGATTTCCTCCGGTGCGGCGACGGACGCCGAGGATCAGCGCCACATGCAACTGTCCGTGTCCGAATCTAGGCGGAAGAAGAACGGGGCCAAGCAGCGGCATAAGCATCGCAAGGCGCGCTCAGGCTCAAGTTCTCCGCGTTCAGATTGCGCCCGCAACCACGGGTATATGAACACACTGCGCAAACATTTACGCACATTTTGTCAGAAATCCAGGACACTCACATAAAGATAGGAATGTTGTCAATGCTGGCGAAGCTCCAGGTTTTAAATACACTACGTGAATGCAAACATCGACGCAGCAAGTATAAGCAAGAGACGTGTAAAAGCTGCGAGGTGGCTTCAGTGAGAAGGGACGTAAAAAAATGTGCATCATCACTTGATAATGTGTAAAGAAAAAAAAAAGGCTATACAGCCACGCTTGCAAAACATACATTTATGCGAACCATATGAGTGCGTTCGAGCGTCGTCGTGTTCGTCCACAGCTGGCGCGTTCTCACGCGCTCTGCGAGGTGAAGAAGTTTTGCGCGCTATGCTCGGGAGAGAGATAAAGAAAATGAGAGCGAGAGAGAGACGCATTCACGGAGCGGGTCTGCTGGAACGCGGTGTCGGCACTGCAACGCGGTGTCGGTGTTACAAGCAGCGCATGCAACACGCAGTGACGGCCGTAAGTCCGAGACGCGCGAAAAGAAATTGTCATCATCATGAGTAACACGATGAGAAGTTCGCGCGCACTTCCGGAAAGTACTGGGCTACGATGGCTCAGCTTCGCTGTTTCAAGCGTTGCGCGGCCGAGTGCAAGGTTAAGCGTTTTTTACTGGCTTTCCTTTTAAATGTCTACGCTCATCCGCTGCTTCAGTTGTTGGGATTATATAGTAGCGAGCCCTCGTTCGTATGGGCCGCTGCCTATAGAGAAACGTTAAGGCGCCACAACGAAGGAGATGCACGCGATCCCCACACTGTATACCATCACAAACTACTCGAGTTGACTGGCGCTCCGACAATTGCAGAATCGTAGCGTCGCTATACTATGGCTATTAATGTGTGCCTCAATGGCAGCTGCGCGACCACTTTCCAGGTCACCCCAACTGATGTCTCCCTCGTTCGCCGCGAACAAAGCTGCCGCCAACGAGCTTCAAACAGTACAAAGTCCCGGTGCCGTTCTCTCATCGCCTTCAGATTATGTTGGAAGTCCTTCGCCGGCCGAGTCTCCGCGTCTCGGTGACACCCACCTGACATCCCCTCCGGCAGCTGCCAATGATGTCGCCAGTCCCACCAAGCAGTCAGGCCGCCGCACAAGGGGAAGCGTCAAGGACCACAATAAGCACGAGGTCAGGTCTTCGACAGCACCGAGGTCCGTTCCGGCGTCAAACTCGACGGCTACCAAATCGACCGGAACAAGGACGACAAAGGAACATAACGTTCCTTTGTCGTCCTTGTTCCTTTCGCGCTGTTTCTTTATACCTTTCGCTCTAATCTGTGCTTGCGGCGCTACGATGATGATG
>NW_023605600.1:0-18717 GCF_013339745.2 Dermacentor silvarum
AGGTCACGACACCGGACATTACTCCCTGCCCCGTCAGTTGTCTGCGCGGTAGCTACAAAAGCTAGCGCTTTATATTACTTGCCCGCTTATCATTGTCCATTAAAGTAAATCTTCTGCTTCAGCTTTGGCTACAGACACTCACATGTTGACATTCACTTCGTGTGAAGCAGGAATAGCTTATGAATTTCAGAATGAAACACTTCTATAGGAGAATGCGAGTGTGTGAGCACAAGAAGGGTATTTCGGCCACTGGTGATGTGTATGGCTAATCAAAAAGCACATACCGATTAAAGCTTCTTGCTCCTCGAGCTGCTTCTTGAGGGCGGCATTCTCTTGCTTCAGCACCTCATTTTCTGCAGGATGGTCACAGCATGAATTTTTATGCAAAAAGTTTGCAGGAATTGTATAAATGCAACGTAAATTGTTCCTGCAGGTTTGAGAATTACACATGTGCATCCTGCAGATGAGTTTGTTTAACCCGGACCCAGTGCTGCATCTGCACTGAAAAATCTGTGGAGGCTCCAACAAAAAACAGTACCCAGCAGTGGTTTGTTCACTTTGTTAACCACGGCAGAGTAACCACATTTACGGCTACCAAGAGCGAAGCTCCACAGTGATGCATCGTAGCCTATACTCCTGTAAATGTCAGCTGACTGAACTACTTGTGTTGTCATATTAAATATACAGGAGATAGTGCACACCACACACTCGCTACGTTTGAAATTTCAAAATGAAAGTCAATTGGTGTAAGTAAGCCACATTATGTGCATTTGTGAAAGGCATTCAGGATAAAAGTACCACATTAGTTCCATAAACTGTTTATAGACTGGCTTCCTGTGAGAATTTACTGCAGTGGGAATGAAGAAGTTTATTTGGGGGAGTGGTGCCTATCAAACGGATGAAGGAGGTAAGCATCGGAACCTCATCAAAGAGGTTTAAGAAAGTATGATCACAGAAATGCCGCATGCCAACAAGACCATGAACCAGGAAAAGTGATACTAAACAGTACTTAAGGTATTACAATGTCCACAGGTTTTCCTACTTCTATCCGTTCTCGGAATATAGCGAAAGCCTGAGAAGTGCGCATGGAGGGATGATAGGATCGGCCATTTTCAAGGACACTGATTCATTATTTGCTGTTTGATGACATTAGTGTGCTTGACATTTGGTTTCAGCTTCACAGCGAGGCAAGGCTAACATAAAGGTTTTAGTTTTTATGCTACATTTCGCATAACTGGCACAGTTGCTTCATCACAGTTATGATGCAATGTGCAAGCACTCGTTTCCTTCATATCAGTAACAACTTTGACACAAAAAATTTCGTGAAATTCTTAACGGTAGAAATTTATAAAAAGAAAATTCTGACTAGTACACATTAACGCAAGTGTGTCATTCAAACAGACGGCTGGAGTCCTTAGGACAGTTGCGATTGCCACTATGCAAGGTGAGGAGTTTTGCCCTCCACTATCGATTACATGTTCTGCGCTTACCTTTCCGAAATAGTTGCGTTCTGCGCGCGGCTTTGTTCTCTTTCTCTCCATTTTGTCTGCCTCCATTTTGTCCGCCAAAAAAGTGTTAATTGATGGTTTCCTCTACTGCACGAAGGGCCTTGATAAGTCGCGCCGCCTTAACTCATTCGTGTGCATCAGTGGTACATTTGGCCAGATTGGGAATATTTTGGCAACTTGTATAGAGGTACATCATTAATGTGCATGTGTTCGGCGTGTTGTTTTTCATTTGTGCAAACTTCAGGTAGTAAGAGCATTTGTTGCCGATAACTTGAGTGGAGCCATCATACATGAAGTTTGCACAACGTCAGATGGAGTGGAGATGGTTGGTGAAAATCCACAAAAATGTATGTTATTGCAGGCGTCTTCAAATACATTTCAGTGCTGTGTTGCCAGCAACTACATTCTTGAAGCAACATAAGGATGTCCTTGCATTAGGAGGGAGGGAGCCAGAAGTAATGAATATTTTATACTAAGGCACTAGGGGAGAAAATACTAAAATACCTTACTTGGAGCGCTTACTGCACCGTTGCTAGCATCATTTGGCAAAGCAACATCCTACCATTACTTAAACTAGTAGAATTTAAGAACAGTTTTGAATAATCGAAAAAGCGACGGTACAAGTGCATAGCCTCTCAGGGAGAATACTTTGAAGCTTACTAAATTTTCAGAATGATTGAAGCGATAAACTACTTTAAAAGATTAGCATTACTTTTGTGCCCCATCTCATGCTGTTGCAGCACAGAAGTACCGTTGCTCATGCTGTTGATATATGCTTTTCTGTTTTTGCTCCTTGCACATGTCCCTCAGAGTTGCTTGTGTTGTTTTGACTGTGGTAGGTGTAATCTTGTTTCTTTTGTGTTTCATATACAGACTGTAGTCTATAGGTATAGGCTTTTTATTTAGAGGCCTGCAACTCAGTGTAACAGGTTTACATTTTTGTACATTTTAACAGTACATTTTTGTTTTATGTATATTTTTATCTATTGCTCATTTCATTGGCTCGAAATGCTCTCAAAAGCGCTGGTCAAGTGCTCTCTTACGATTGACTTGAATGTTTTCTTTCAGAGCGTTAAGTCTGTCTAGTTGAAACAAAGTGAACTGTTCCATCACTGTGAAATAACTATTAAAAACTGCTGTTTGTTTGTGTCACTGAAATGTTTATTTTTTAGTATTTTGCCTACAGCAATAGATGAATTGGTATGTGTGCATACGTTTGTGGTTCTCTAACAATTGTTAGATTTTACAGTGTGTGACATGTCTGTACTCATAATGTACTTAGTTGATTTGACTATGCACATAAATTTGATTTCAGTGCTTCTGCTATATCCTGTGTGTTGGAAAACTAGTGGGCTCAGTTTGAAATCTTTACCTGAAGAGGATAAGTAAAGGTGCATATTGCATATACCTACTTCCGGTATGTATCGCCGACAACACATTGCCTGAAGTGGACGCCAACTAAATGTGATGCTTGCCTCTATTTCTGTCTTCATTGCGGTGAACGATAAAAATCTCATCGAGCTGCAAATTAGCAGCTTTTGGTTCTTGTACAAGCTTTTGTTTTGTACATAAATGAATGCCAAAAAAGGTTGATTGATTTATGTATATGTAACTACCATATTAATAGCCTATGTCGTGAGTATCTTTTTTGTTATCGCAGGCCTGTGTGGCCTGCATACTGTTCTGGTGAGCTTTTATGTAACCTTACTGGAGTATAAAGCTGCATGGCTTCTGCAGATCACACCTTTTGTTTTATGGGAACACTAAGCGTTAGCTGATAGACATGCTTGAGATGTGCCAGGAGCTATTAAAATCTGCCTTAAATCGGACATTCTAGGAATGGGCACTCCAGTTTCTGCAAGAATCTGGTTCAACGCTAGATTAACCTCGGAGTTCTGCTGAGCGAACAAGTTTTGGTAGATGCAAGCATGGTTTGTAACTAGCATCCGACATGGTACTGAGTGTGAAACCATGTCAAGTACGCATATGCCACGAAACTGCAGCAATAGCACTACCCTGCAAAGCGGTCTGTGGTCACCGAGCGATACCACTTCTACCGACGAAACCAGGAGTCGAGTGAAGCCAATGCACAGTTTCTCGTGGAATTGAGGAGGCTCGCCATGACATGGTCTTTTGTAACTTTCCTGCAAGAAGCTCTACGTGACCGTCGTATTGCTGGCCTACGGAGCGACACCAACCGATGCCGTCTTCTCGCGTTGCCCGACGACGAAGTCATATGGAACTGGGTCTGCAAGGTATCCACCGTCATGGAAGCTGCACAGGATACCCAGGGCATGCTGGTCGACAACGCTGGTGCTAGAAATGCTGACCTGCACTGGCAAGGACCCCAGTTAAGCCCGACAAGCAACATACCTCAAAAATTTAAATTAAATTATGAGGTTTTACGTACCAAAACCACGATCTGATTATGAGGCACGCCGTAGTGCAAGACTCCGGAAACTTGGACCACCTGGGGTTCTTTAACGTGCACCTAAATCTAAGCACACGGGTGTTCTCGCATTTCGACTCCTTCGAAATGCGGCCACCGTGGCCGGGATTCGATCCCGCGATCTCGTGCTCAACAGCCGAACACCATGGCCACTGAGCAACCACGGCGGGTGAACATACCTCAAGGCAACGGCCATCTAGCTACGAGCTTACCGCAACGAGCAAGGTAACTCAACAAAAAGTATACGCGAAAAACGGCCGTGGTTTGTCATAGGTGCGGTGGACAACACGATCCTACAAGATGTCCATTTTTAAAGTAAATATTTCCAAACCCCGAGTCGTGCACGCTGAACAAGAGCCGGTAACAGAGTAGAATTTGCTAACTATTTGCCAAAAAAACAAAGCAGGCCGTCCGCCTCCCAGAGTAGTAAAAGCAAACATTAATGGTCACGAAGTGCCAATGGAATTGGGCACAGGGGCTGCCGTAACAATTATGCCTGAAAAGTAATTTGCAGAGAACTTCCCTGACCTATATTACAACACTGAGGACGTAAAGCTTGGTATTTACAAAGGGACCGCAATCAGCGTTAAGGAGACTGCTCAAATTGATGTGAGGTGTGGGAAGCAAAGCCACCTCCTGCAACTTGTCATTGTCAAGTACGAAAAAAGGGTGCACATGCCGCTGCTTCTCGGTGGTGACTTGCTCGCAGAGTGAACTTGCCTGATGCCTTGCAGAAATTGCAAGAAGTTGCGCTTAATGCACAAGCAGTCGCGCCGATGAAAACTCGCGAATCTGTGGAGTTATTAAAACAACAGCACGTTGATGTTTTTAAAGCAGGCTACGGTGCTATCAAGGGGTACAGGGGTAGCATTCGCACGAATGGGAACGCAAATTCAATTTTCTGTGAGGCGATTCCTGTACCATATGCCTTGTGAGAACAACTAGAAAAAGAATTGGTGGAACTAGAAAAGGCTGGCATCATTTACCGGGTGAAGTACAGCACTTGGTCAACGCCGCTAGTTATCGTGCCGAAAAAACTTCGGCAAGAAATAAGGGTATGTGGTGACTACAGAGTCACTGTGAACCAGTCCATCAAAGTAGATCACTATCCCTTACCACTTCCGGAGGACATCTTTGCGTACCTGGTTGGAGGAACCGCGTTCACCGTTTTAAACTTTACTAAGGCTTACAGCCCGAGTTGTATGAGCATGCCGAAGAGCTTTTAACAGTTAACAATCACATGGGCCTCTTAAGGTAACGGCGGTTGCCGTACGGCGTTGCGAGTGCAGCAGCCATGTTTAGGGCAGCCATCGACCAGGTTTTACAAGGCATACCTGGTACTGTCTGGTACTTGGGTGACGTGCTGATTGGTGGCAAAAACCTAGCTGAGTGCTACAGCCGAACGGAGGGAGTGCTAAATACACTGAGTAAGCATGGCGTCTAAGTAAACGCGGCGAAATGTGTTTTTTAAGAAAAGTACAATACTTGGGGCACGAGATAGACCAACACGGTCTGCATCCCACCGTAAACAAAGTGAAAGCAATCCTCGAAGCACCAAGACCTTGTAACGTGACCCAGCTAAGGACATCTAAGGTCGTAGAAGAGTCCATCGCTGAACTGCCTCTAACCCTCTTGAAAGACACTCGGTACGAACACGACGGCGCTCCTCCGCTTTCCTCTTCTAGGGCTGTGTCGTGCCTTCACAGCACTTTTCCTCTTTAAGGGATAGGACGTAATGGACCCGTTCCGTGGCCGGCACGTTCTCCAGACCTTTCCCCTCTAGATTTCTTCCTCTGGGGATATGTGAAGATTGTTGTTTACGCCACTGTGGAAGACCTCAAAGCAAGGATCATTGCTGCATGTGCTGCAATTCAACCTGCAATGCTCAAGCGAATCTTGGATTCCACGAGACACAGATTGATGCGTGTTGCCACGAATGGCCATCAGGTTGAACAGTTTCTTTGAAGGCATGTAATTGGAACAACACTGTGTGTGTGTGTGTGTGTGTGTGTGTGTGTGTGTGTGTGTGTGTGTGTGTGTGTGTGTGTGTGTGTGTGTGTGTGTGTGTGTGTGTGTGTGTGTGTGTGTGTGTGTGTGTAACAAATACGTGTACGTGTGCTAGTAGCTTGCTGAGCAGTGTCTCCTAGGATTAAAGTTGTTTTGCGTGCACTCAAGTCCGGTGGTTACATTGAGCAGGTTGTAATATTGGTTTCTTTTTTTTTCGATTCACTCAGTGAGTTATGTTCCTATCTGTTTTAGTTTACACATTTTTAGTTACATAACTCGCACGCGCGCGTTCGAGACAGCTTTCCCGGAGAAGGGGAATTTTGACGAAACGTCGTTCTCATCCAAAAGTTTGAAACGGCATTTCGTCGGCGGAAGAGTGCACTTGGCGCCCGACGTAAAGACGTAGTAAATTTGGCGGCCCGCCGCCATTGAAGGGCTAGGCCAACGCGGCAGACAACAAGGAGATAACGCAGGTTGCTCGAGGGGCCGGACCAGTGGTGACCTCGGAGACGTGACGAAAGGCGGGGAGGGGCGGCGACATCAACGGCACAGAGGCTGTTTTTGCGGCTAGTTTCGGTTTCAAGAAGCCTGCCAAGGGGAACTAATTGTTCGCGTAGCTCCCACATGCACTCCTCTATTCAAAATTTGGTCGTTGGGGACGGACCCTAAAGTACTCATTTGATGAAGTCACGTATTGTTGATAACGAGAAAGTTAATTACAGTAACTTCGCTAATTACGCACGTAAGTACGGAAATTTCTCTGTATCCAGAGGCGGCCAATCCATACACTCGAATAGTAAACGTAACGTGTCCAAGTTTTATAGTTTTCTCATTTAAAAAATTTGGTACAGCTTTTGAAGGGTCCCCCTTTGGAAGCAATGCATAAACGAAATGTGTAATGCAAGCTTTCTTTTCGGCTTCCCAGCAGAAACCTACAAGACAATTTATAATAGATTGCTCCGTGACTAGATGGCCAAAAACACTAAATGACAGACTGCAGTTTTTATATTTTACGCTAAAACCTGTGTTTTTTTTTTTGCAAAGGGTCATTTACGAGTTTCTATGATTCACAAATCATTCAGCATTTTTTATTCTTTTCACAACTTCTGATCTTTTAGGTAACCCTTTAATTGGGATTTTTGGAAAGCTAATCATCCAGGAGCCGTTCCTTTTTTGGAAATCTTGTTTGCAACAAAGCTCTAATGTTATAGAGGCTATTCCTGCAGTTTTTATGACAATTAATTATATTGCGTTTAAAAGTGGTACCTTCTTCCTAATAGCTGTGGTTTTTACACAACAGTTGATATATGCGTGGTACCTAAAAATACTGTAATAAGTGTGGTTCTGGAAAACTATACGTGTGCAACTGAATTTTCAATATTCGATCCGATATGTACTATTCGTACTGGATTCGTTATCGAATGAGTTCATATTTTCCCCGCGTTTAATAAATTCACATACCATGTAGTACGTCGACACTGTCTTCTTTCGCGTCGACTTTCGTTGACACGCATGTATTTTTTTCTAGCTGCGAAAAACTTTTCACGGCAGGCAGCGCCGAAATTTAGACGAAACACGACGCTGTTATTGTTGCGGACGATCCAGCGCAATCAAGCAGCAGGGGTTTTCAGCAGACCGCAAAGGTGGTGCTCTTCCGTATCCACTGACGCTTCCCGTGGTGTGGGTGGTGCTGAATTAAGTTTTGCGGCAAACCATTTCTTCCATCCGACGTCATGCCAATAAAAGGAGGCTTTAGCTGGCGCCCAACTCCGATGCAGCCTGTGCAAATGCATGTAAAATGCAGAAACGCTTTTCTGAGATAACCCCTGGACTGATTTTAATGGAATTTGTTGCATTTGAGAGAGAACGTTAAATAGTGACTGTTGCAAGCAGAATTTTGATTTAGGGCCTGCATCTTTTCAATAATTTTCTAAAATTCCAAAATTCGAAAAAAATAGAAGCACATAGTTTGCAAAACAATAGCTCTGCATCAAGAACAACTATCGCGGTTCTGTAAACGGCATCCATTAGATCATTCAAAGCGGACAAAGGCGAAATGTCAATTTGTATCTTACATGAATTCTTTACGTTGTGTAAAAGGGTTTTCTGCAAAAGCTGTATTTCCATATCACTGTTTTTTTTAGATTCATGTGTAATATAATTTTGCCAGCTTTCAATTTATTACGTTGTGTAAAAGGGGTCTGCGAAAGCTGTATTTCCATATCACTGCTTTTTTTAGATTCATGTGTAATGTAACAATTTTGTCAGCTTTCAATGTACTATTAGAAGCAATGCACAGAATTGTGATGTCATTTTTTATTGCTGAGTTAGTTGTAAACTTGATTCCTATGGAATCTGGACGGTCGCCGTGCCTAAGTGTCCTCTCGTATACTGTTAGTATGGAAAACTCCATGGTGTGCCGTGTGCGCAGGGGAGACATGAAGCGGCCGCTTTGGTTCTTCAACGGCACGCGGTGCTTCCAGTGGCGCTTCCCGCTAGGCCAGTGTCCTGCACCCGACCCGCCGGCGTTCCGGTCCCGCAGCGAGTGCCGAAAGATGTGCCGCGGCGTCCAGCGGCGCCGCTGCCGGCCGCCCGAAGCCACCGAGCACTGCAACGCGCGCCTGCTGCGCTACCCGGTGTTCGCCGCTTCGACACCAGGCGTCAAGGAGCTGGCCTGCGTGCGCATCGGGCCCGCGTCCCTGCTGCCGTACCGGTGCTTACGCGGCGCCAACGTGTTCCGCTCGGCCAAGGACTGCGAAAGACTGTGCGCACGTGACCGAACAGACTGATCGAGCGGTTTCTTACGGGGGATGTCGTCACTGCTACCTAGGAACGAGCCGAGTCAACCTTTTGTTGCCGCACAAAACTTCGTGATCGCAGTGATGGCGAGATTTACTTAGCGTTCAACTTCTTCATGTACCAAATTTTAACTGTATTTGCATCAAGTTAAAATTTGTCATGTAGAGGCAAGGCCCAATGAAACTTTTGAACTGTAGTGCAGCGCTGATCTTTAATTATAGAAGGCCTCTTGCTATGTCTCCACTATAGGCGAGTTATTACGCTAGCCACAAATTGTAAAATAAAGGAACGTGTACAGAAAAAAACTATTTTCACTCTCTTGTACTCTGTAAATCTCTCCGCACCCTTAAGGTGATTTCGAGCACCAATAAAATGCTTTTTTACAAGTAAATTCGCAAAAATGTGGGTGTTAGGGTGTTTGATTACCAAAACTACCTTTTTTCGTTTCCTTAAGGATGCACCCGCCGTGGTTGCTGAGTGGCTATGGTGCTGGGCTGCTGAGCACGAGGCCGCGGGATTGAATCCCGACCGCTGCGGCCGCATTTCGATGGAGGCGAAATGCGAAAACACCCGTGTACTTAGTTTTAGGTGCACGTTCACGTTAAAGAACCCTAGGTGGTCCAAATTTCCGGAGTCCCCCACTACGGCGTGCCTCATAATCAGATGGTGATTTTGGCACGTGAAACCCTATAATTTTTTTAAAGATGTATTGTTCACCTAGAACACCCTTTGGCGCCGAGGGTGTTATGATCTGTCAAAGGGCCTGTTCTTTGTACATGTCGCCACCATGCTGATAATTGTAAGTCGCTAGTCGAAAGGCATTAAACATAACATTCAGCACCTTAAACAGGTATGTGTTGTTGTATAGCTCACTATATCGAAATAAGCATTCCGGGAAGATTTAATGTTTAATTACGTGAAATTCAGATGGCTCCCGCTGGCATACTGAAGTGCGTGCCGAAATACCGTCGCTATATATACCTATTAGAAGATACGTTGGTGTATACACCCCGAGTAGTGCTTTTATGCGAATGTTCCATGCGCATGTGTGCTCTGTGTTGGGGTTGCTCTGACAGAGTGTGCCTGAATGTCCGAATGCCGTTGGGTTGTCACCGTCGCCGTATCCGAATGTAAATCTGATGCCAAAACTTCGGCTTTATTTTTCTCAGCGGATTTTAGTGACGTCTATTGTTTCATGCAGTAACTACGTTTTAGTGGTTCTCTGTCTACGTGGTGCTGCCTGGTGATTATTAACATGAATAGCAAGATTCTACAATGAAGGGCGCGTGCATGTATGCTCAAAAAAGTTCGAGCAGTTTAATTTCTTGCACCCTTAACAAAAATGGGTGTTATGTCCACCCAACCCACCCAATGAATGGGTGTTTTGGGTTATAAAAATGCATTTTTACTAGGGTGACGTTATAAAGCAAACCGGCAATGAAGCAAAGGAAATCATAAGGCTAATGAGCTGTGGTTGAAATTGAAATGTAGATAATAATGAAGAAAAAAATGACTCGCCATCCCAGCCCTGCGAGAGCGGATGAGCAGCGAAGCTGTGGGAAATCGGCACTAGAAGTACGGACGGGGGTATTCTTTATAAATACGAAATCATTGTATGGCCCATGAAGCGAAAAACGCGGCGTTAACATCAGATGGTACCGAAACCTAGGTGATCAAGTGGTGACATCGCGTTTGACATGATGATGAAACGTGACGACGTCATCAAATCAAAGGTCCCGTGGTGGCATGATCACGCCAAACGTTACGTTACGTGATAACGGCATCGTCACGTCACGGTATCGCCTGGTGATGTCATGTGATGACGTAATGTGATGCCTGTTGACGATGCAGCGCACTGCACTTCCCGCTTCTTTGCACTGTCTCCGGGATCGGCCCATGATGAGACACGTGATTACGTCATCACCTCAAACGTCCTCAAACCAAAGGTTGCTTGAAGAGGTCATCGCGTCAATCGTTACGTGTAACGGCATCGTCACGTCACGGTATCGCCTAAGGATGTCGTGTGATGACTTAATGTGATGCCTCTTGGAGATGCAGCACACTGCACTTCCCGCTTCTTTGCACTGTCTCGGGGATCGGGCTATGATGAAAAACGTGATTACGTCATCAGCTCAAACGTCATCACACCAAAGGTTGCGTGATGACGTCATCACTTCAAACTTTACGTTATAACGGCATCGTCACGTCAAGATATCGCCTGATGACGTCATGTGGTGGAGCATGACGTGAAACGTCACGTCACGCTATGACTACTTCGTCAAGTGATGACGTCATGTGATGCCTCTTGGAGAATCAGCCCATTGTGCGCTTCCCGCTTTGCAACGGTCTCCGGGATCGGCCCATATTTTTGTGTGAGCAAATGTCGCGCACGCAGAAACCAAAAATCCCGACCAACTACAGGCTAACAGCTTCACTGTAAAAAGAAATGGAAGTGGACGAAAAGTTCACTTGTCGCCGGAAAGGACCGAACCCACATCCTTCGCACGCGTAGTGCATAGACTGGGTTCGGTCCCCACCGGCGACAAGTTATCTTCTCGTCAACTTTAATTTCTGTTTTCTTCATTCTTTTATACTTTTCCATTTAAACCACACCTAATTACCCCTGCGCTTCCTTGGCGTCATTGACTACTGGCTTGTTACGGCTGTGTCTCACAAAAGAAAAAAAAAGAACCCCTCTGTTTCTCTTAGGCTCGTTTCTGCAAGGGTCTAATGGTTTTATAGACACTGTAAAACACCCTTAAGGGGCCAAACCGGTCTAGAGTGTAAAGCATGATCACTGATAGCTTTCCTGCTCGCTTGGAACGTAACGGTGCTGACAGCCACACTACGAATTATGTAGGCATTGTCGAATTCGAAGGTCCTGGATGCGGAGTACGACTTCATATAGTTAGCGGGTTTCGAAGCGCCTTTATCGACAAGAACATACCTGTGATGCCATGACTCATGAGAAATACGCCATGGCTGAGAATTATAGATTTAAAGGTAGAGAACTTCTAGAAGGTCAGCAACGGCTGATTGCGAGGGCCCTGGACGGGACCCGAGCTCAAGGCATTCTGGAATGAAGACGCCTCTCCAAAGCTGCATTTACATATTAAAGATGTTTATTCTCTCTCTTTCTCTCTCTAAGGTACTTCGAGTAGTGTACTTGCCTATTTCTGGCAACAACAGCCGTCCCCGTGTTGGACAGAAGTTTTTGCTTATTACAAGCGGTGAAGCATGATAGTGTCCTTGGAATCACGTTAGTCCTAACATTGCTTGCAACTTGACTGACATACTCGACTCACATACGTCGGGCTCTTAACCTACATCCTGCCACATGCTGCCCGCAATCTAATGTGCACTTATTTTTGGTCTATATTTCCGTCTGACTCAACCGATGTGACGGCCATCATTTTTACAGTTTCCGGCGTACTAGATTCGCCACTGAACGTTCTGGCTCTGGAACACATGATTTCACTACGGCTCCGTGTTTTCCATGCAGCTGTTGGCGCAATATTTTACGCGGGAACAGACGCCATACGCACACATCTACGGTAGCGTTTGTTGATCTCACGGCAGAAGGCTGCCACGTGTGTTAAAGCTTGCCTTTCCGCAGGCATTCGCAGGAGAGGAGACTAAGCAGGGACAATCACGGATAGCGGGCAAATGGGATTCATGGGTCACGTGGCTTGAACAGGATCGCTTCTCAGGGATTTATGGTCCACGCTTGGGTGCACCGTCAGACGTATTCTGTCACAGCTCTTGTGCATCAAATTCGTGACAACCGCTTATCCCAGAGCGCGCGACCGTGGGGCGAATATGAGAAGCTGGACGGTGACTATTGTCACTATATCGATTTTCATATCGGGTAAGGACTGTCTTTTGTTTCTCTTTTGTTTACGCAAGACGGAGTCTAGGTATTCTCTTTTTAATTCCCCAAGATACAGGAAAACGAACACTTGGCTCCTCTTCCAGTGCGGCTTTCAGTTCAGGAAAATTGATGTGTTGCGTGCATAACAAACCGCGAAATTTAAAAAAAAGTTTACTCGGAGGAAGGTCTTTGACGGTTTTCAGTTAAGGCGATGCAGTTTTAACACTCCCTTTTTGTTATATCTTACGAGATATAGTTAAGCCGAGCTATCAGGTACGCCTTATGTTCATGTTCCTCACCGATTCATTACTCGTAAGAGGGAAAACGATGAAACATAACTACTTAATTTCATGAGCCGTAATTGGAGAGACGACTGGCTTGCATGGCAAAAGTGGTCATACTGCGGCCATCACCCGATGATGGAGCATTACAATCATTATTTGCGAAAGTAGGCCTTGGTTAAATATTTTATTATGTGGAGGTCAGTATGTACTGCACAATTTCTGT
This sequence comes from Dermacentor silvarum, assembly GCF_013339745.2. Lineage (NCBI taxonomy): Eukaryota > Metazoa > Arthropoda > Arachnida > Ixodida > Ixodidae > Dermacentor > Dermacentor silvarum. Next base: position 13,142 of record NW_023605600.1, read on the forward strand.
ACATGGATTTGTTCAGCTCAAAAGTTAAGTGTGATTTTTAAAAAAGCAAAGCATTGACAGAGATAGCAAATTTCGTACATTCCGGAATAGCTTCGGAATGGTCATTTTCGGAAACAATCATTCGCTCGATGTTCAGTTTTATGACATTTTTTTTTCTTCGTTGTTATGACATGTGCATTTCAGCTTATGTACTTACGAATCCGAAAAAAAAGAGACAAAACCGCTGAGAACCTGTGTGGCTTACTACTATTAGGCGGAAGCATATTAGGAAGGCACCCCGAGATTCAAAACGACATCCCTTCTCCAGAAGAGGAAATCGCCTCCCCGGTGCAGCATTTATTTGGCCACAACCTCTCCCTCATGACTCTTGCAATTAATCCCGGGTCCTCAGTCACCAGCGGCTGCAGAGCATCTCAGCAATGCGGCGGTCAGACCTGCGACGTTGCAGATGGTGCTATAAGAATCTCTGGATCCCGAAGGGCTGTCACTGGAAACTGAACGTGGCAACGATTACCACGCGAGCCCTTTCGAGTGAAGCTAGCTTAGCAATATTCTGAGTAGTCGTCAGGAATTGCTTAGGATATCATTACGTTGAGTGAGGTCAGAACTGTTGAAGCTTATAGAGTGCTGATTAGTGGCCACGTATTCTGCTAGAGGGGTGTTTCAAGTAAGACAAAAATAAAGGCTTAAGATTTCAATTCATACGGACGTAGCGGGCAATATTGATGAATTCTAACCATTAGCGAAAAGGTTGTCATAAATCTGCATAGGATCTATATGTTAAACGTAGTACAAGTGCGTGATTGTACGTTCAGTCATGATAATGAAGAAATGTATCAGCTCTATGAGGATGTTGAATCAGCACTGAGAAAGATGCGAACCCAGTATGTCGTAATCATAGGCATCTTCATTGCGAAAGAGGGAGCAAAGTACTGTGCCGTGCGAAATATTCACACTCAAGATTTCAAAGAAGCGGCAACAGTTGTACAATTGCTAGCCAAGTCGAGGGTCTCACCTCTGGAGACGGCTGTTCCAGTATTAGAATTCATGGGAGCGCTCGTTGCAGCTAGACTTACTGCCACAGTGAGACATTGAAACAGATTTGTGAACGGGATCCATGATCGTGATCCTATGGCTACACAGCTCCACGAGCTCTAAACAGTTCGTAAGAAACCGTGATGGAGAGGTGATATCCCTAACTGATTTGAGCGTGTGGGGACATTGCCCTGGCAATCAAAATTCAGCCGATTTACATTCTAGAGAATCACTGCACAGCAACTATTCGAAAGATCGTTTGGTGGAAAGGATCCAACTTTCTCTACGGTGATACCACATTCTACAAGCCATGTCACACTGAGGATACAGTTGGCCTGGAACAAGAGACTACGTACTTGACAACAGCTGTTTAGCTAGTGTCTACAATCGTGAACTCGACCACTTTATGTTTGATATCGTATGATGCGTAAACTGCGTAGATAAAGAGATTTGTTCACAACTGCCGGTACACAGATGCCAAAAGGAAAGGACCTCTACACGCAACTGAAAAACAGGAGGCTCAACTTTATTTGATTTAAAGTATTTAAAATATTTTGACTTAGTGTCACCAGAATGGACATTACACTTTATCGGTTCAGTCCGTTTCATGATGATATGAAGCTTCCTCGCTTTCACGATAGATTTCAGTTCAACAGCCTCAGGAAAGCTGGCCCGCAGGGGCGTCTGCGTCAGCAGGCGTTTGGTGTGTTGCGACACCACGGACCCGAGCACACGAGGGTCGGACCCTCCCGCGTCTAACCGTGCGCGGCTTAGCCGTATCCGGGGAAAAGGGGATCCTTGAGGTTGAGCCGAAGCCGGGAGTTTGGACCTTTATGGCCCCCCGGCGGAGGCAACACACCTCTTTGGCCTCGGCTTCACGTAGACGGCACCCCCGGACTGACCCACCCGGGGGAAATCGGTAGTTGCCTTTTCCTATCCTCCTCTTCTATCTTCGCCTTTTTCTCTCACTTTCAATTTTTCCTGTCTCCTTCTTACTTCTTATATTCTGATTTTCCAGGCAGCTAGGGTTAACCTTGTGTGAGATAGCCAACCTTGGTTATATCATATTTGGTTATAGTGGTTGTGTACAGCTGGCGTTGGCAGGTCTTGTTCATAACAACCCTGTCGCGTCCCTTGTTGGGCTCCGCGGTGGGCGGCTGGCACCGCTGCCGAAGTCACTTTAATTTGTATGGCTTCCTCACACCCCAAACTCCCTGATCGCCCTCTCATAAAAAGAGGTCGCACGGATGAATCCTTCAACTTCTTCGCAAAGGCCACCGAAATTTTTCCACGTTTCCACGTGATTCACTGTGAAAACACCGACAAAAAAGTGACAAACATTTCACCCTTCTTAGTGTCAAAATGTCTCACGGAGGTCATTGGAAGTGGCTACAAAGCCACCAAGATGGCAAGTGGTGACCTTCTGATTGAGGTAAAAGACAAAATGCAGTATGAGAAACTCACAAACCTGGTGGCATTTGGCGATAAAACCATATCTGTCAGTGCACACCGAACAATGAACACCGTCAAGGGTGTGGTTTCAGACAACGACCTCATGGATTTGACTGACGAAGAACTCCTGAATGGATGGAAAGAAGAAAATGTTATAAATGTACAACGCATAAAAATCAGGCGCGACAACAAAGAACTACCAACCAAACACATAGTACTTACTTTTGGCTCTAGCACACTCCCAGATGCAATAGAAACAGGCTACCTTAAACTGCGTGTAAGACCTTACATTCCAAATCCACGACGTTGCTACAAGTGTCAGAGGTTTGGCCATGCTTCTCAACGCTGCCGAGGACAACTAACTTGTGCGAAATGCGCTGCAAAAGATCACTCTGCTGATGAATGTACTGCTGAGGCCCATTGCGCAAACTGCGATGGCAGCCACCCTGCATATTCCAGATCTTGCGCAGCCTGGAAGAAAGAAAAAGAGATAATTACGATCAAAGTCAAAGAGAATATCACTTTCCGGGAAGCACGACAGCGTCTTTCGCCTTCATTTTCAACGAAAACTTCTTTTGCCGAAGTGGTGCAACAGGGGGCAGCATCACGACGGACCCCGGCGGTCGCCCAAGGTACGCGCAGCGTACTGAGGCGACTGCCACCCGCCCCCATGGTGGGAGCAGCTAAGGCTGCCCTGCCCTTCTCGAAATCGGCCACACCAGAGGCCTCCACTAGCGCTGGCAGCAGCCATCGCAGCTCAGAGGCTAAGGAGGACCCATCGGCCTCCGGGCTGGTGAGGCCACAGCCTTCGTCCCTCGAGGCGAAGGCTACACGACGTACACATCGCTCGTTAGAGCGAGTGTCCAGCGCTTCGGAAGAGGCTATGGACACTACTCCAAGCAAGGTGGTGCAGTCAGCACCTAAAGAGCGGCCAAATTCTTTGGACCGCTCTAGAAAAGACAGAACCAAAATTACAGGGCCGCAAACGGCTCTGTAGGCTAAAACATGTTCTTATTCGTACACACAGCACCAATTTACCTTCACTATGAACACGCAAATTATGCAGTGGAACGTCAGAGGCCTTCTTAGGAACCTCGACGACATCCAAGAACTCCTTTACCAACACAATCCAAAAGTGCTGTGTGTACAGGAAACACACTTAAAATCAAAACATACAAACTTTCTCCGACAGTATGTTATGTTTCGTAAAGATCGCGATGATGCTCTCGCATCATCAGGCGGTATTGCCATCATAATACACAAAAGCATAGCATGCCAACGTTTGCAGCTACAAACGCCCCTTGAAGCAGTGGCAGTTCGACTTGTTCTTCTAAACAAACTCATCACCATTTGCTCGCTTTACATACCCCCACATTACCACTTACACAAACATGAATTTCAGTCCTTTATAGACGAATTGCCAGAACCTTATCTTGTTCTTGGCGATTTCAATGTGCACAGCAGTCTGTGGGGCGACTCTCGTATCGATGCACGCGGTCGTCTTGTTGAACAATTTCTTTTCTCGTCTGGTGCGTGCCTCCTGAATAAAAAGGAACCTACATTTTACTGTACTGCAAACAGAACATTTTCTTCTATTGATCTGAGCATAGCTTCCGCGTCTCTACTTTCTGAACTTAAATGGGAAGTTACCAAAAATCCTTACGGGAGCGATCACTTCCCAATACTACTGAGAACAACCAAAGAAAATGAGTCCTCACCACAAGCCCCTCGATGGAAGGTTGATACAGCCGATTGGGCGAAATTTCGAACTCTTACTAGTAGTATCTCCTGGGCTGACATGTCTTCGTTAGGAATTGATGCTGCTGTGGAGTATTTCACTACCTTTATAATTGATGCCGCTTCTAAATGCATATCCCAAATGAGTAGTGTGGCATGCAAACGCCGTGTCCCATGGTGGAACGACGAATGTAGGAACGCTCGTAGGAAACAGAACAAAGCGTGGGGGCTGCTACGTGAGTATCCTACTGCGGAGAATCTTGTCAATTTTAAGAAGGTAAAGTCCCAAGGCAGGAGAACGCGCCGACAGGCCAGAAGAGAGAGCTGGCAGAAGTTTTTATCAGGTATAAACTCGTATACAGATGAATCCAAAGTCTGGAACAGGGTAAATAAGGTAAGAGGACGACATATTCACTCCCTTTGGTAAGCACAAAGGGCGACAGCTTGGAAGACCAAGCGAACTTCCTGGGGGCACATTTTGAACATGTGTCCAGCTCATCGCACTACTCGGAAACATTTAAACGATACAAAGCCAGAATAGAAGGACAGAAGCTGGAACGAAAATGCAAAAAACACGAGGCATATAACCAACCATTAAGATTAGCTGAGCTACAGGCATCACTAAACTGCTGCAATAATTCTGCACCAGGTGCTGACCGTGTCATATATGAAATGCTGAAGCACCTTCCCCATGAAACACAGAAAACCCTCCTTTCCCTCTACAACGCTGTATGGTCTTCCGGCGAGATACCGTCTGCCTGGAAAGAGGCCATTATAATTCCTATCCTGAAACAGGGCAAGGATCCATCGTATGTTTCGAGTTACCGGCCTATAGCAGTAACTAGCTGTCTCTGCAAAGTCTTCGAAAAAATGATAAACCGCCGCCTACTACATTTCCTAGAATCAAACAAACTGCTTGACCCATACCAGTGCGGTTTTCGCGAGGGTCGATCCACCACTGACCATTTGATACGTATTGAGGCGCAGATACGCGAAGCTTTCATTCACAAACAGTTCTTTCTGTCTGTATTCTAGACATGGAAAAGGCCTACGACACCACATGGCGGTTTGGAATACTGAGAGACCTCTCCCACTTTGGTATACGTGGTAATATGTTAAATGTGATTGAGAGTTATCTGCTGAATCGCACAATCCGTGTTCGAGTTGGCGATGCTTTATCGCGACCTTTTGTGCAGGAAACCGGAGTGCCGCAGGGTGGGGTGCTCAGTTGCACTCTCTTTATTATAAAAATGAATTCCTTGCGTCTATGCATCCCACGCAACATGTTTTATTCAACGTACGTCGATGATGTACAGATTGGATTTAAATCGTGCAACCTTGCAATCTGTGAG
>NW_023605601.1:0-18784 GCF_013339745.2 Dermacentor silvarum
TTCTCCTTAAGAAGTTCCTCGCTGTCTTCAATATAAACCCCCCGCTCTGGGGGCAGGACTGTAAATCTGCTAACTTGGTTCAGTCAAGGAAAACTTTTTTGACATTCTTCCCATGTTTGCAACCCATTAAAACTGTGTGTCCCATGTGGTATCATACTTATCTTCAACGAACTCAACAGATCTGCACATATCTCTACGTGTATGTGAGGTATGTCATAGCCGCCTCGATAAACTTTTCTCTTCTTTTTAATTTAAATAAATTCTTGGGTCTACGTGGCAAAACCCGAGTGAGTATGAGGTTTAGTTTTCACTACCTGGGTTCTTTAACGCGCACCTAAATAGAAGTACACGAGTGTTTTTCTATTTCGCTCCCGTCGAATTCGGCGACCTGGATTGAACCCGTGAGTTCCATGGAGTTTAGCAGCCCAAGTCGTATCCACTATATAGCAACTAATTAGGCTACCGCGCCAGCTTTCTTCTTTCCTTCTTTTTTGTTTTTTTTTTGAAGTATTGACAGGGGAAAAAATTTCCCGTATGGCTTATACGGCCAAAGATGAGCATATAGAATGACTAACCAAAAACTGTTTTCGGCGCTCGAGGTCCTACCGCAAAAATGACCCCGTACCAATTACTCCGTATTCTGTTACGCGAGGGAGGCGAAAACTTGAATGGAATGTTGCGCTGAAGTTTCTCTTTTTTAATCTATAACAATGCTTCCGTAATTCTGAGTACAAGGCACCGGATGGGGCAGATATGCTTTACTTGTTTGAAGCGACAAGCAGGAAGGCTACATATGTTCTCCTCGGCGTTTCGCAAAGACCTACTGATGGAAAACTATATGCGCAACAATACACACGAGAGATACATGCTGCTTGAAGAACGAGAAAAATATTTGTTTCTGAAGGGCACGTACAATAACATAGTAGAATGAAAGCCGACACTGCGGCCGCAATGCACGCGCATCACCGAGTGGCATTAAAAATAAAATAAATAAAATAAAGAAGAGAAAAGCAAGTCATTCTTAAGGCATAATACATGTCATATGCAATTATGAACGCAATTTGAGCGGTCTGAACGCAAATATCAGCGCGCCAAGTAGTACGAATGACCCTGCCGAGTTTCTACCGTCAGCAGTTTCCAACGGCGCGATCTTGATGCGGCCCAATCCACTTCGATCGCAGCGCCGCCACAGTATTTTTCACATCGGGGCGCCTCACTGCAAGCATGCGCCGCCCCAGACGCTCGTCCCACTCGACGGTATCCTAGTACACTCTAGTCTGAGCAGCCGAGCTGACTGAGCCCCCCGCACAGCTTCCCTCGAGATTGCGTAGCTTTTGAAGCAGCCGTTACATTCACCGTTATTTTTGTCAGGACCAGCCGTCAGTTCTGACGCATGTTCGTTCATGAACTGCGGAGCGCAGACTGCCTTCCACATCTTCTTTTGCTCACGTAAGTAGTCACTGCCACTTTGACACTGTCGTGTTTAATTACAGCACGTTTCTGGCGGGATTTTTAGGCGGGAGTTTTGGGCGGTAATGAAGTCTCTGCAATGAAACCGCCTGATTTTAACGGAATCTCTAATTGTATAAAAGGCATGTTTACGTCGGCCGTACGTTTCCTTTATTGTGTGCGTTCAGGTTTGGCAAAGCTGTCTAAAATTACCTCTGTGACGTTTCGTTGACTGGTGATCGTTAGGATGACGATGACATCCCGTTTGGCGCGGAATGATGAGAAGTGATACAATCTTTCTTCGCATAGCTTCTAATGAAATTTGTTGCATTTGAAAGAGAAAGTCGAATTCTAGAGACTGTTGGAGGCGGACATTTCCATTAGAGCGTGAAGTTTTTTAAAAGAATTTTCGTAAAAATAGAAGCACGAAGTTTACAAATTATTCGCTCTGCATCAAGAACAGCTATCGCGGTTCTGTAAACGGCATCCATTAGATCATTCAAAGCAGACAAATGCGTTACGTCAATTTATACCTAGTGAATTCTTTACGTTGTCTATCAGGATTCTACAAAATCTTATTCCATATTACTACCATTTTTTTTACATTATGTGTAATATACAAATTTCCCTTTAGATTGCATAGGCGCCGACTAAGGGGGGGCTCTGGGCTCGAGCCCCTCCGGAATTTGCCCGGGGGGCTGAGCCCCCCCCCCCCCCCCGCGCCCTAAAATGTCATTACCGGAGTTCTGTTATCCACACAATGTGAGGATTCTTTTGCGGGCCTCACATTTTCACTTTTGTTGTGGCTAAAAGCTACGGCCACCATTGTTCGCACGGACGTGCACGGCTTCGATATTATACTTTCGCTTTATTTCGGCAAATCCGACAATAGGGGACAAGCGCATTAGAAGCACCGGCGGCTACCTCATCCGTGTTCCTCACTTTAACTTAAAAAAAAATTCCACTGAGGGAAGACACAATGTATTTAAATATATACAAAGGACAAAGTTTATATATTTTTTAAAGAGAACAAGGTAGCGAACTCAATAGATAGCCTATACCTAGAAAAAGGAATATGTTGATGTGTGTTCACCTCACTACCTCACTTCAAATTACTTGGCGTGCTGTTTTGACCCTGACAAAAACCTGCAGACTTCAGTGACCCCTTCAGCAGAGTTTCTATCAACGGCGTGTGAAAAGCACGTGAGTGATATGTGTCTCAATATTGATTCTTTTCCAGTAGGGAATGCTAACGACTGGCGATAAAATAAAAGAAAAAAAAAAAGCTCTTCTAATTATTTACAACATTTACGAATTAGGGATGGAAACATCGCCTCTGCATGCAGAGGCCATGAATACGGGGTGTTTCAGCAAAACACATTCAAAAACTTTTTAAAGGGTTGCCTGTGGCAGATAGCACAATTCTAGTTCATGAGCTGGTCTACTCGAAGTGGTGGACATTACTTGCACAAAAAATTGAAATGCATAATCGACTAATTATAAAAAATCACCAATTAGGTTTTTAACATTTAACTTATGACCCGTGTTGCAATTACAAATTCTAGCCGTGGAATTCGCAAGGCGGTATGCATATTAATTCTCAGTATGGCACCAGTTTCGAGATATTAATTCCCGAACATTGCGGAGAAATGCCATTGGCGTTCCAGTTACTCTTGCGCTTACCCGCCATGGTTGTTTAGTAGCTATGGTGTGGGACTGCTAAGCATGAGGTCGCGGGATCCAATTCCGGCCATTGCGGCGGCATTTGCTAGAACACCCGTATACTTAGATTCTGTGCACGTTAAGGACCTCAAGTGGTCTAAATTATTCCAGAGTCTCACTACGGCGTGCCTCATAATCAGATCGTGGTTTTGGCACGTAAAATCCCTAATTTGTTCTTTTCATACTTTTGTGCTTTGGTGCATAAAACGACGTTTTGTTTAGAAAGTGACTGGCAGCCAATGTATTTCTCCGCAAAGTTAGAGAATTAATATCTCGACACTGGTGTCAGCCTAGGTTTAGTTCAAAGTGGATCCGAATCCACGGCTAGAATTTCTAAATTGCAACATGGGCCATAAGGTAATTAGCTAAAAACTTAATTGGTTAATTTTGTTAATTTGTCGATTATGCATTTCAATTTTTTTTGTGCAAGTAATGCCCGCATCTTCGAGTAGACGAGCTCATGAACAAGAATTGTACTATCTGCCACAGGCCACCTTTAAAATTTTTGGAAACTGTTCGCTGAAAACATCTTGTATGTAGAATTCACTCTGTGTCCGAAATGATGCCAAGCGGATTCACTCAAAATCAGAATATATAGAAGTCTAGAGTCATGCGCATCAGCGCTTATACACGGACTCAAAGTACTAAAAAAAATTAAAAGAGTGCAGTTTGGCCGGGAAGGCGAAAGCAGTATTAGTGATAGCGAAGTAGAAGACAATTACACGAAGGAAGATTCTTACCGTGTAAATCCGTGTAAGGATCGCACCGTGTAAGGGGCCGCACCCATAACTTGACAGCAATATTTAAAAAAGAAAGACATCCAACCGAGAGAAGAAATCGCGTTCCGTGCGCTGATTTGATGGGGCTTAACAGCGAATTGTCGAGCGCAGCGTACTTTCGCGCGTCGCTACTGGATGTCGAGAAGAGTCGATCGCGGAGGTTTACCGGCGGATTTCATACTCGTAGTTGGAAAAATGAGGTCTAATAGCCCTGTCCATGAAAGGCTCGTCAAAATCGCGACACAAAAGTGTGGCCCCTACGCGAGTTAAAGTGGCCATATAAATTGTAGTAAAACATTAACCTAAAAGTAAAATAGTAAGCATAGTGGACATAGTAAGCACGGACCATGTAAACCTGTAATACCTCACTGGATGACCTCGAGCACTCACTTTCAAAACGCAAGCATTGTGAAGAACGCTGGCAGCGGAGGCGAACGTTCGTACAGCGCGCGATTCACCGCAACTCTGATAATTAGATTCATCATCACAATCTGCCTATTTTATGTCCCTATGACGGCCTCTGTGAGTGATCTGCGATGACTGGGTCTCTTAAATCTGCAACACTAGGGGCGCAGAAAGACACCCAGCAAGGAAGTCAGCACGCATGAAGTTAACAGCCATCCCTGATCACCTTTTATCATTGCACCCACCAATGATTACCAACTATTAGATATGGCACGCGGGCCCCATAAGCGTCAGCCGCGCACAGTCATTCACAGCTACGGCAGGGCTAGAGGAGAAGACGCGTGCTCTCCTTCCCATTCGCGTATGATTACGTGACCTACAACTAAGCCGAATATTGAGCGCGTGGGAAATAATGCCCATCAAGCCGCCAACCTTTTCGGCTCACTGTTACGTGCTTTTTCCCGCACCCACAGGGTATGGGCCGCTCATGCGGCTTTTGGATTTCATGCGGAACATCACGGCGATGACAACCGCGACAATTTGCATGAACAGTCGATTTAATTGCTTTCGCCGTAAAGCTACAAATATAAAATTGTTAGCAGAGGGCATATATATATATATATATATATATATTATATATATATATAAGGGAATGCGGGACGCTCGCCACGGAGATGAGCTGATTCCAGGAAGCGGGATAAATCTATTGCTGTTCTCTCCTGAACCTAGAAATATATGTATCGCTCCGAGCACCGTGGTCTATTAATTCTAATGTTCACCCACCATGAGAGACACATTTTGCCGCTACAGAATGGCCCGACCAGCCCCCCCACCCTCCCCTCCCAGCAACGACACTGCTTCCGGGACATCCCTTCATTCGATATATATATATATATATATATATATATATATATATATATATATATATTCTAATGTGAACACAGTACAAGAGAGCAGCGGGCAGCGTTGGCAGCGTGTCTCAACCAGAGCGGCTCAGGCAATCTCGAGCTCGCGCTTCCCGGATGACTGGCGATGTGGCTGCAGCGCCGGGCATTCGTCTTCACTACAATCACCCCCCATCGGAAAAGGAGCCATCCTGGCGACTCATGGTGAACATAGAATCAAGGGGTCGTAATACGGCTTCAGGCGTTGTACGTGGACGGTTTCACGACCACGACAGCGTTGGTCCGTAGGTGGCGTGACAGGCTCGACAATATAGTTCACAGGCGATGTCTGCGCTACAACACGGTAGGGTCCTTGATATTTTGATACAAGCTTGGATGAGAGGCCAGCAGGAACGGCAGGAACCCAAAGCCACACAAGGGAGTCCGGAAGAAAGTGACAATGCGTGTGATCATCGTCACGTCGAGATTTTTGTTGCCATTGGTCGACGGCTGTAAAGGAACGGGCGAGTTGACGGCATTCCTCGGCGCGGCGGGCAACTTCAGAGATGGGTGTACATTCGGATGAATCGGGTCTGTACGGAAGAATGGTGTCGAGGGTAGTCGAAGGTTCGCGGCCGTACAAGAGGAAGAATGGGGAAAAGTTTGTGGTCGCCTGTGGTGCAGTGTTGTAGGCGAACGTGATGAATGGCAGAATGAGGTCCCAATCAGTGTGATCAGAGGCGACGTATTTGGAGAGCATGTCGCCAAGGGTGCGGTTAAATCTTTCCGTCAGACCGTTAGTTTGAGGATGGTAGGCGGTGGTGGTGCGATGAACGATGCGACATTCAGTAAGGAGCGCGTTTACGACTTCGGAGAGGAACACACGTCCTCTATCGCTCAAAAGTTCGCGAGGTGCACCGTGACGGAGAATAAAGTTTTTCAGTAGGAAGGATGCGATATCACGAGCTGTGGCAGCAGGCAGAGCGGCTGTTTCTGCGTATCGCGTCAAGTGGTCGATGGCGACGACTATCCAGCGGTTTCCGGAAGCCGTGCTCGGAAGGGGTCCATACAGGTCAATCCCAATGCGATCGAAGGGCCTGGCAGGACACGGGATTGGCTGTAGTGGACCAGAGACATGCTGAGAAGGAACCTTGCGGCGTTGGCACTGAGGGCACGACCGAATGTACTTGCACACAAAGGTGTACATGCCACGCCAATAAAACCTGGAGCGAAGCCGGGTGTACGTCTTGAAGACACCCGCGTGTGCACACTGCGGGTCAGTGTGGAAGGCAGAACATATTTCACCACGAAGATGTCGCGGTATGACGAGCAACCACTTGCGGACGTCGGAGACGTAATTCCGGCGATAGAGAAGTCCATCCCGCATTTCGAAGTGCGAAGCTTGACGGCGCAAAGCTCGAGAAGGTGGAGGAACAGTCGACGGGTTAGAAAGGAAGCGGATAAGAGCACTAATCCAGGCATCCTTGCGTTGCTCCGAAGCCATGTCGCAGCCTACTGGGAACGAAAGTACGTGGTCAACGGCAGAGAGGCAGGCATCGCTTACGGTTGACACGGGCGAACGGGAAAGCGCGTCGGCGTCGGTGTGGCGGCGGCCAGACCTGTAGACAACGCGCACGTCGAAATCTTGCAACCGCAAAGCCCAGCGAGCTAATCGACCTGAGGGGTCCTTCAATGTGGACAGCCAACAAAGTGCATGGTGGTCTGTAATTACGTCAAAGGGGCGGCCATAGAGGTAGGGTCGAAATTTACCAAGTGCCCAGATTATGGCCAAACATTCTTTCTCCGTAACGGAATAATTTGTCTCTGCTTTGGTGAGGGTGCGGCTTGCGTATGCAACGACGTACTCGTCGAACCCAGATTTGCGCTGCGCGAGCACAGCGCCGAGCCCAACACCGCTGGCGTCAGTGTGTACTTCGATCGGAGCACTCGGGTCGAAGTGACGCAGTATAGGCGGCGATGTTAATAGACGACGCAACTCTTGGAAGGCATCGTCACAGGCAGGGGACCAGGCGTAATTGTTCAAGTCGCTCCGTAGAAGCTGATTCAAGGGAGCGGTGATGGACGCAAAATTCCGAATGAAGCGGCGAAAGTAAGAGCAGAGGCCAAGGAAGCTGCGAAGTTCTCGTACGGAGGAAGGTTTGGGAAAATCAGCAACTGCACGGAGCTTGGCGGCGTCAGGAAGAATACCGTGTTTAGATACGACATGGCCAAGGATGGTGAGCTGACTTGCGCCAAAGTGGCATTTCTTCAGGTTGAGCTGAAGGCCGGCGGCAGTTAGGCACTGTAACACTTCCTCCAGCCGACAGAGATGGGTGGGAAAATCGGGCGAAAAAATAACCACATCATCTAAGTAGCACAGGCACGTTTTCCACTTGAGACCACGCAACAGGTTGTCCATCATACGCTCAAATGTGGCTGGGGCGTTGCAAAGCCCGAAAGGCATGACACGAAATTCATATAGGCCATCTGGTGTTACAAAGGCCGTTTTAGGTTGGTCTTCGGGTGCCATGGGGACTTGCCAATAGCCGCTACGTAAGTCGATAGAAGAGAAGAACTCCGCGCCTTGGAGACAGTCAAGGGCGTCGTCAATTCTCGGAAGAGGGTAAACATCTTTACGAGTTATTTTGTTAAGACGACGGTAATCGACACAGAATCGAATCGATCCGTCCTTCTTCTTAACAAGAACAACGGGAGATGCCCAGGGGCTATCCGAAGGCTGAATGACGCCGCGCTTCAGCATGTCAGCTACTTGGTCATCGATGACACGGCGCTCTGTCGCGGATACACGATAGGGTCTTTGTCGCAGTGGCGCACTAGTACCCGTGTCGATGCGATGACAAACAGTTGACGTGCGGCCCAAGGGAACATGCTGGCAGTCGAAAGACGAACGGAACTTGTCGAGAAGGCGTAGAAGCTGGGCGCGTTGGGAAACAGTCAACGTGTCGGCGATGGAGCTATGGAGAACATCGGGCGAAGTCGGCTCCTGCGCGGGGTTACAGGTCATTCCGGCGACCTCATGAGTGGCGGTGGAACCAGTTGGCATGTCAATGATGGCAGCAGGGTCGACACACTGGACGCGGCCAACGCATTCCCCACGAAGCAAAGTGAGAGGACAGGACAATTGGTTGGAGACGAGCAGTCTGCTGATGCCGGCATGAACGTCCAAAACAGCGAAAGGCAGCGGGGAACATTTGCGACGAGCGAAAATGGCGGATGGCGTAAAAAGTGCGCTGGCATCAGCAACAAGGTTGCATGACACCGTGGCTAGGGCAGAAGAGTGCGGTGGAATGGTAACGTCTTCGGCAACAAAAACTTTATCGTCAGGTTCACGAGCGTCAAGGAGCGGGGCGTCGCACAGCGTTTGAAATTCCACCTCAGCACGAGAACAGTCGATGACGGCCTTATTAGCGGAAAGGAAGTCCCAGCCCAAAATAAGATCATGGGAACAAGAACACAGCACCAAAAATTCGACGATGTAGAGGAGGCCGTTGATCACAACACGAGCAGTACACGCAGCTGCAGGCGTGATGCGGTCTGCGCTGGCAGTACGAAGGGATACGTTTGACAGTGGCGTCGTAACTTTCCTGAGCGAACGGCAAAGTGTGGCACTAATAACCGAAACTGCGGCACCAGTGTCAACGAGGGCGAGTGCAGCGACGCCGTCCACATATACATCAATAATATTAGTCGGAGAAGGGAGAGGCCTTGGTCTGTTCGTGGGTGACGCAGTTCTCGCCTCTGGAACTGCGGCGATTAGTTTTCCCGTTCCGGCGTAGAAGGACGACGACGCATCGGTGAAAGCGAGCGACGTCGGGGCGATGGCGAACGGCGGTCAACAAGAGGGCGGTGGTCCGAGTAAGAAGACATCTGGCCAGGGTTCTGAGGCACGGAGGACGACGGGTATGGTGAACCGTATGGTTCGGTGTCGAAGCTACGGCGGTAGGATGTTGGGCGGCGACGGCAAAATCGTGCAATGTGGCCAGGTAGACCACATGCAAAACATATTGGGCGGTTGTCAGGAGTGCGCCATTGTCCACTGCTGTGTGGGTACCGCGGCTGAACGAAGTGAGGGGCTGGACGCAGTGGCACGGCTGATGGGAATGGCGCAAAGGTCTGAGGTGGTGGCCGTGCGAGAGCCTCGGCATAGCTAAGAGGTGCAGTCACCTCGGGAAAAGCAACGGGAGTCGGCACCGGTGGAGTCTCGCGGGCAGAAGGGAGAGCTGCGCAAACTTGCTCTTGGATGACCTGGCGAAGGTTGGCCGGCAAAGACGAGGGTGGTGACGTGGCTGAGGACAGCAGCGAAAGCTGGCGAGCGACCTCAGCACGGACGAACTCTTTAATTTGGCAAAGCAGGGAGTCCATGTCAGGAGCCACGGCCACGCTCGCGAGGCTTTCATCGGACACAGGTGGGCGCCGTGTGAGAAGACGCTGCCTGCAGAGCTCGTCGAAACTCTGGCAAAGCTCAATGACCTGAGAAACTGTGTCAGGGCTTTTTGACAGCAGCATATGAAAGGCATCGTCGGAAATGCCCTTCATGATGTGACGTACCTTGTCCCCCTCCGCCATCGTCGGGTTGACACGCCGGCAGAGGTCGACGATGTCCTCTATGTAGCTGGTGAACGTTTCACCAGTTTGCTGGGATCGGCTGCGCAGGCGTTGTTCAGCGCGAAGCTTGCGCACGCCAGGGCGGCCGAAAACGTCTGCAATGCTGGTTTTGAAGCGAGCCCATGTGCGGAGATCGGCTTCGTGGTTTCGAAACCACAGCTTGGCGACGCCCGACAGATAGAACATCGCGTTGTTGAGCTTCTGGGTGTCGTCCCATTTGTTAGTGTTGCTGGCGCGTTCATACGATTCCAGCCAATCTTCAACGTCTTTCTCATCGGTGCCGCAGAAGATGTCAGGATCCCGCTGACGCTGGGCACCGGCACATACGATGGCTGGAGTAACCGGTGGGGATGTCGGGCTGGGGTCGTCAGGCATGACGGACGGCAGAGTTCGGGTGCGTAATTCCAGGTTGGGGGAAACCGCAGCACCTCCACCAGAATCTAATGTGAACACAGTACAAGAGAGCAGCGGGCAGCGTTGGCAGCGTGTCTCAACCAGAGCGGCTCAGGCAATCTCGAGCTCGCGCTTCCCGGATGACTGGCGATGTGGCTGCAGCGCCGGGCATTCGTCTTCACTACAATATATATATATATATATATATATATATATATATATATATATATATATATATATGGGTAGGTTTAGGAAAGCTGATCGGGCCCCAGCCCCCTCCGGAAAAATGAAAATTTGCCGCCTATGTTAGATTGACTATATATACAATTTACAGAATTGTGATATCATTTTTCATTATGAGTTTCACAGTTGTAAACTTTCGTTTTCTGAAAATTTTGAGATTTCTGCCAATGTTTAAAAAAAAACTGACGACCTAAAAAATTTGGAACTAACAGTCACCAGATTATACGTTTTTCTCTTAAATGATACAAACCTCATCAAATTTGGTGCAGCGGTTGCCGAGATAACCGAATTCTCCTTTACATGAAGTTAGATAGGGGCCCGAGCTAAAGCTTCCTCTCAAAGTATAATGATGGACGCCGCGCCTGCTACGAGTAATCTTGCACAAATGACAAGAATCCTACAAGGCCTCCAAGGAGTCATTTAGTACATAGACGACATAATCGTCTTCGAGAAGACGGAGAAAGAACTTTGGGAGAACCTGGAAGAAGTTCTGCATCGCATAACGAAAGCAGGACTGAAGCTGAATGAGAAGTGTGTTTTGAATGCAACAGAATTGTCTTCCTTAGACATCGTGTCAGCGCTGAAAGCATAGCACCCTTCAAGCTAAGGTTGGTGCAATCGTCCACGCCGCCAGGCCAACAGAAACAGCCACACTCCGTTCGTTCTTGGGCCTCGTCGAGTACTATGCAAACTTCATCCCGAGGCTAGCCGAGGATGCGGTGCCCATGCGTTGACTGTTGCGTAAGGACGTACGTTTTAAGTAGGACACAGACGCACAAGCAAGTTTTGAGAGATAGAAGACACTTCTAACCTTCCACAAAGTGTTACGCATGTTTGACCCAGCTCTCCTGGTTATTGACGAAGTGATGCTTCTGCATACGGGCTAGGGGTGCAGTCTTACAGCAAGTAGACTGTCAGAAAACTCGCACCATTGCATTTGCTTCGCAGACTCTAACCGATGCAGAAAGGAAGTACTTCGCCAGCGAGCGTGAAGCATCGGCCTGCGTATGAGCGACCCATATGTACGAGCAGTGGCATGTCTACTTGTGGGAACGACCATTCACTCTTCAAGCTTATCATCAGGCATTAGTAGCATTGCTCTCTAACAAGGGCACAGCGCGGCGCCCTTTTCGCATTGAAAAGTGGGCGGAATGACTTCTTTGCTACAACTACACAGTGGAATACCGGAAGGGCTCAGAGAACAAGGTTGCAGATGCACTGTC
The DNA here is from genome assembly GCF_013339745.2 of Dermacentor silvarum. Lineage (NCBI taxonomy): Eukaryota > Metazoa > Arthropoda > Arachnida > Ixodida > Ixodidae > Dermacentor > Dermacentor silvarum. Next base: position 11,725 of record NW_023605601.1, read on the forward strand.
ACGCCTGCCAGTTGCTGCCAAGCCGGAATGTACTCCGCCACCCGAAGAAAACTCATCTGAAGTTGTGTTCTTAGTCTAGTCGCTGTGCCTCACTAGGGATCAGTTCGAGCAGTCTACCCGTGACGATGCCACTCTGGAGAAAGTCAAAGAATGTGTCACGTCGTCATGGCCCCCAACAAGCTCGTCCCGAGCCAGCTGCAGCCGCACTTCATGCTACGCAACGATTGTCAGTGGTCGACAACTTACTTCCGCGTGGAGAGCGACTTGTGGTTCCACAGACCCTCACGCATCACGTTATTTCCACAGCGCATGAAGCTCATCCTGGAATCGTCAGGATCAAAGCGCGACCTCGCGAACGCTTTTGGTGACCGGGCATGGATCAGCAAACAGAAGTCGCAATCCAAAATTGCAGCGTCTGTCAGATGGCAGACACAGAGTGTGAAGACGGCTCCAGCTCCATTGCAAGCAGTTTGTCACCTACTCTTTGGGAGCCGGAGGGTTGCGCACAGGCGTTACCCTCGAGGGAGGAGAGATACGACTGGCAGCACAACCAACAAGGATTTAATATGTACAAGAACGGTAAAAGCACGAGGCACACAAAACTAAAGCCATAATTTAACAAAGATGCTCGCTCAATGAAAAATACAAAACTTGGACTAAATACAAAATTACCAACAAATACTCTATTTCGGTTTCGGAGCCTAGCTCCGTCTTAAAGTCTCTAAGCTAGTCTTAGCCTGGCTGACTCATCAACTCTGGCCACCCTAGCCACCGGCCTAACTGTTCCGCAATGTAGAAATGCGGGTTCTTACGGACCGTCGACTTGAAGTTCCTCGCGTCGAGTCCGCGTCGTATTCATACGGCCATTGGTGTCGCTGATGCCGTAAGTTCCGACGACTCGCGGTTCCATTGACCTGACCGAGTACGTGGCTGGTGCCCCGGTAGCCGCCGCTGACGTGTCAATTCCCCGGTTAGGGTTAACGAAGCGTTCTTCGTCCTCCGTCGATCTGCGTGGCGGCCCGGTGTCCCGGGGATTACGGTTGATCGGGCTCGGCCAAGGAAGAGGGATTCTTGTGAAGAGGACCGGAATCACCGTGAACAGCAGCAGCTGGTCCCAGGAGCTTCGCCCGGACGTCCACGAGGTCTACAGCTACGCCTGGGCCTTGCCAGCGTCACGAGCTTCGTGGCCGGGTTCTCCGCTCTCCCGACGTCAGAGCATTTCTAACGAAGCGACCTTCCAGCCCAAGAGCCACGTCGGTAATGCTGCTTCGCCTCGCTTCTGCCTCGACGACACCTCGGTTCGCGTGCCTCGAGTGCTCGCGCCGTTTAGAAAGCTACGCGATCTTCGTCGTCTTCTTTTGCGTGTACCGCCGGCGTCCGACTCATGACATGGGCCCCTGTTTCGAAGAGTTTTTATTGCGATAGCAATTATATGGACACTTGAAACCGGATTTCTGCCGTCGGCGTCGCCGTCGCCGTCGCCGTCGCCGTGAGGTTCCCTATAGATAAAATCTTCGCCGCGCGCCGTATGCCCGAGAGGAAGCGTGCGGAGACGCGCGCTATCACGGAGAGCGAACGCACTCAATCTCCCACGCGCAAGCAAGGAAGCAGGAAGCCAGCGCGCGGAGGGAGCAAGGGGGGGGGGGCGCACTTCTCTGCCAACAACCGCGCTCGTCGCTCGCTCGCACCGTCTCTTATCTCAACCGGCTCTGACCTTTAAGTGCATTCGCCGCTCAGTTTCCGTTGAAGCAATAGACCGCACGTACCTTCGCCCGCTGCAGCGTATGCTTGCTGCCAGCGTTTTGACAGTCGTTGTCTGCTGTCATTCAGTGTGATCTCTTCGTGTTTGTGCGCGCTACACCACGCTTGTTCATTCAGTTCGTAATAGTGGGCCACATTTTCCAACGCACGCTACACACGCAATGCTGCCGGATCGGCAGTTGCAGCGCTACAGGTGTGTCCCTCGCACGCGCTGCCCACGGGAAGCGCTCTCATCAACACCAACGTTTCACACGCGCCTTCTCGGGTCTCGAGTCTCTCTTCATGTCGGTCTACTTACGCCGCAGCACCTGATACTTAATCAGCTCATGTTACTACAATTCATATGCTACCAAAGCCGCTCACTTACTTCGTATGACATTGCTGTGTTGCTATCGCATTCATTGCTTCGCCCTTAGGGCGAAACTGTGACATTTTTTTTTTCTTCAAAACTGCTTGCTCCCGATGGGGAAGGGGGGGGGATGTGGCTTTCGGGTGATGACTGTGACTCGATCTGCGCAGTGATTTTGGTGATGGTTCTTGTGACAGTCTTGATGCACCACACAACACCACACTGTTGCGCCAATTCACCAGATGCACTGTTCACCGCGTTTAAGAGTTAACTTTATGCACCACACCTGTGTATCTACCTTAGCCAGTCCGCGTTATATTCCACAGTCTCAATTCTCAAGTTCCTACTCATGATGTCTGCTCCCACACTTGACTAACCAGTCTGTTTCATTCTTTGATCCTCCTGCACATTTCTTGAATTTCTCGTGCAGCTTGGAAGGTCTCTGCCTGAACTCTGACTTCATTTTTTTCTTGACGTCCACCCCTTCTCGTGCACCTGCGTTTATTACGCCGTTTTCTTTTCCATCTCCTGCGAGTCTCCTTCCTACCCTTACGCGTTACACGTCTAGGGTAATTCGGGTATCTACATTTCGCCCTTGTTCTCGGAGTCCAATGTCCCCCTATGTCTAGTGCCTGGTGCTCCCTGGACTCAACGTCACTTATCGACCTCCTATCTTTCCGAGGTGAAGCTACTTCATTCTCTATTCTCTTCTGCTCTCGGGTGTACGAACCTCGATCGGGATGTTCTCCATCCTCTTATCCGGTTACCCTGAAATCAAGGGCTCTCCAGTCGCGAGCTTTTGAGGTTTCTTTACGACGTCACGGGTGCTATCTAGTCTGCCTGGTCCTTCCCTTCAGCAATAACGCAAACACCAGTCTTTTCCTCGTTTTCCCCTTAGCCATATCTTTTGACATATATCACAGGACCTAACGTATTCCTCAGATCGCTCTCTACCCCGATCCAAAATCTTCTGTTATTTTCTAACGCGTCTTTTATCCTCTGGGGACCTGCCATTCATTATCATGCCCTAACTTCAGTACTTTATCTCTCATTTTTTTTCGGACCATCAACTGCTGAACCTCTCTTCCCGAATTGAACACACGCCGCCGGTATAATAAATCCGTTTTTTTGAAAAACTCCATCAAGTTTCGACTTCTTTTCTTCGTACTACTTCTCCCTACTTCTGTACGGCCCTCTGTGACGAGTCGTCTTTCTCCTTTAATTCCTTGACTTCAGCCGCCGTTATGCTCAACCCCTAATGTTTGTCACCGGTAATGGTGTTAAGGGTTTAGTATTCTTACTCCTAGCTCGCGTTTGTACTGCCGCTGCTACCTCTACCTCAGGTGTCTCCTCTTCTTGCGCTTCTGGCTTCTTCCTCTTCTCTAAATCCTCGGTCCTCTTCCAGTTAGGGTCTGGGTCATCCGCCCTTCTCACCCTGATACATTCCCCAAAATCAGGTCGTACAGAGGACCTTCTACTTACTAGCTGTGACCAATCCCGTAAAAAATGGTGTCGATACTTGAATTTGCGCCTCTGGCCAATACTTAACGGATCTATCGGCCAAAAGGACTGGTTTGAAGTAGACGGTCATGCTCTCGGAGATTGTACCAGACTCTCCTGACTAAGACGGTGTTAGCCCAGTGTCCCTCAATACTATGGCCCTGTGTCCTTGTACTTCTCCCTCCACACGAGCGTGTTATTCTCTCGGCCCATCTCTTTACATTTCATCATACATGCTGCTTTGTCCACGTATCTTGTTCGCATTCGTCCGCCCCATGACCTCTTTTGACATAGCTGGCAAACCACTGATGGACCACGTCGATTATCCTTCACCCGACAGTTCATTGCTATATGTCCCAGCCGGTTACAAAGGAAACATCTTTGTGACGTCCCTTGCCTGTTCATGGACCCCGATTCCTCGTCTCCCCTACTGCGCCATCGGCGCGTCCCTTGCCACTCTTTCCTAAATTCCTTAGTCCCTGCGCCTCTACGAACTGATCTGAATGCGCAGCCATCTCCTCGAATGTTTTTAATTTCCTCTCCTTGAGGAATATCGCCAGACTGTCGCTGCATCTGGCGAGAAATTGTTCTCCTATGACCTTGTCCCGCACCCTCATTATGTCTTGTTGGCCTCTGACAACTCCATCCATCTTTCAAAGTACTTTGTCAATCTACATGCAAACTGTTTTCCAGTTTCCGCGTCTTCCGGCTTTGCATGACCTAACTTTTCGCGAAAACCCTCAGCGGTTAGCTAGAATATTTGCAATAAAGTATTCTTCGCCTTATCATAGTCAAACTCTCTTCGGCGGGCATCCGTCCGAACACACTTAAAGCCTCACCAACTAGGCTTTGCCCGACCGCTTTCTCTCAAAGCGATGCAATACGCATCTAAATCATCTCTATGCTCATCAAACGGAGCCATCATTTCCTGGAGCAAATCTGTTTTGGCCTGGGCGAAGTCGAGTCGAATGACGCCGACCTGGGGAAATCGACCCCTCGCGAGACCTGGCGTTCATCTCTGCCAACTTTACCTTAAATTCTGAAATTTCCATCTCGCGTTTGTGCTGTTCGCGCACTCGTTCATGCTCCTCGCGTGCTCGTTCGTGTTCTTTTCCTTTTTGCGTATATCGAAAAACGCCATCGTCTCATCCTTCGACATATTTAAATCTTTCGCTATCGCCGCCAAATGTTCACTCCATCTTTGCAACTCCCGAGTATCGGTGACTGGGTCGTATCCTGGAAGGCTCGCCAATTTCTTGGCGCGTCCGACTCATGACACAGTTGCACTTCCTAGGCGCCCTTGGCAAAATTCGCCTAGACATTGTTAGCCCCATGGAGAGAGCTCCGCAGGATGCGAGTTCACCATTACATTGGTTGATTATTTCTCATAGTGGCCCCGAAGTACAATTTTGCAATGAGGTCTCAACAAGGACAGTCACTAACTTTTCGCTCTCCATCTTTGCCGAGAAGGATACCCTGACGAGAGTCGTCAGTGACAAACGTGGCCAAATTTTCTCACGAGAGCTTGTACAGCGTTAGATGAGCGTGCCATCAGGTTGATGCATTCGTCAGTGTATTACCCTCAGCCAACGGACTAGTTGAAAGGTTTAACTGTGTTTTCAAGACGTTGTACAAATATCTTGTTAGAACATCGTCCCCTTCGACAAGCAGCACTGGAGTATTTGGGTGTCTATCGGTGCACACCTCACGCAACCACGGGAGTAGCACCAGCCTTCCTCCTACATGGACGACTACCCCGGACACGGCTGGACATCATAGGCACCCATTCTCACCATTTTTCACGGACCAGCTAAAGAAATTTGCCCAGCTTCGCAAGAGGGTTGCACAAAAGCAAGTGCACAGCAAAATGTACACCGATTCCCGTCGAGCAGCCAAGAAACAAAACATTGTAGTAGGGACACAGTTCGCGTGAAAAAAAACCAACAGTCTCGATTAGGGAGACCTCTCATGCAGTTGTCCTCGGAAGGTGGTGGACCAACGGGGGCCAGCTTCTTTCTACCTCGACGATTGAAAGAACATGAAACTCATCCAAAATAAGCAAGGTTCCTGCACAAGTCGTCCAGCCTCACCCAGTCATTAAAACTCAGGCACCTGCGGCACCTGCGCCGGCGGGTGTTCACGCTGAGCCGCACAGCCCCAACCCGTCATCGGTGCGAGGTGACAGTGGGCAAAAGCCAGTGCCACTCGGTAATCTCTCATTACGGTGCCTAGTGTTTTGTGCAACCTTGTGCAGCATCGCACGAGACCCCACAACAGGCTGTCTCTTTCGACCCCTCCTGAACACCTCCTCGTCGGGAACCACCCTCGGGGACAAGAAGACCGCCTCGAAGATATCTGGATTATGTTAGAGTGGACCTTAAGGAGTGTCATGTGTAATTGTTTCATTTGCACCGCACTGCTACATTTGTGTGTGATATTTTGAATGCTTACATGATGTGTTGGGGATAGATTGAATGATCATTCACTACACTGTACTAACCATTACTAACCATGAAAAAAATTGTGGGCGCTTGCACTAGTGATGCAAGGCTGGAGTAAACAGCGGAGCTGGTCACCAAACCTAGCTACTTCTGAGTTTTACTAGCTTGGCTAAGTTTTGCTAGGAAATGCTAAGTGCTGCTAGGTACGGTATTCCGAATCGGCTCATCGCCGAGGCTCAGATTCCCGCTTGGCCGCGCGACGCGCTTCGAGATGAGTGGCTTCTTCGGGTGTCCGAATCTTCTTTGGTCATCCCATGTCAAGGGTACATGTACTTGCCACAGAGTCGAGGAGAGTTTTGCGGCCGTCGCGGCGGCTCCGAGCTTTATCTCCCCGGTGACGTCACGGCTAAGCTGCGCCTCCACACTTGCCGGGGCGGGTGGTCTATACCGGCCGAGCCGCCGCCAGAGGCACCTGCTGCACCGCGCGCGTCGGCGCCAACGCGCGGAAACGGGGAAACGCGAGACGGCGTCGACAGCAGCTCGCGCGTTGCTCGTTGGTGCTGCTACAATTTCCTTCTCTCTCTCTCTCTCTTCATTTTCTCTTTGTCTCTCCCGAGCATAGGGCGCGCCGCGCTCATGCTCTCCTTCCCTCTCTGTAAAGTCCCATGTCAAGGCAGCATGTGTACAGTGCCTAGATATTATTATAGGCACTGTAGCACGTGCATGATACCGAGAGGAGGCGAAGCACACGCCGCTTCGCGAGTGGTGCATCGCCAGCAGCATTTTTTGTTCACACTACGCGGCAACAACCAAGAGCTTAATAAACGCTCCGCTGGAAAAAAGAAGAGAGGAATATGTTGTATATTGGTAGTGGTTGTGTGACGCCATAAGAGATAGCGCTGTGATCTGTAGCCTGTGATAATGTCATGTATATAAGTGCACTGTGCAATAAAGAGTAGTCGTCGGTAGCCCACGGCGGCGTTCACGGTCCGTGTTTGTCGCTTTCAGG
>NW_023605602.1:0-40001 GCF_013339745.2 Dermacentor silvarum
CCAGCCCTGTGTAAATATAGGCTTAATGGTGGGACACGGCAGCGTAATTTTGTGATTATTACTTCCGATTGTCTTGATGGACACCAATGTATTTTCCACGGAAATTTTAGGTGTTGAAATTCAGTCCATGATGTTATTGTTTCAATTATATCTCTACGAATTGAAAAATTCCGATATCTGATCGCGGTTATTTGTGCCACCACTGGAAGGACCGATATTATTGGTCCATTCAGGGATGCTCGCGCTAATGAATCGGCCATTTCATTTAAATGTAATCCGCAGTGTCCTGGTAACCATAATAATTTTACTAGATTCAGCTGGGGGGGAACTAATGTTAGAAACGTCTTTAGAGCCGGCGAATTTGTTGAAGCAGTAAGCGCAGAGCACACAGAAAGGGAATCTGTTATAATTACCGCGCTGGATTCATGTAAAGGGAGTTTACGCAGTGCAAGAATCATTGCTAAGAGCTCAGCTTCAAATACGGGAGTAAAATCTGGCAGTCTCAAGGAGAATGACCAGCCAAGTGACATCGAGAAAATGCCCACACCCGCCTTATCGTCGTTCACAGAAGCGTCAGTGGCAATTATGTTAATTGTGTGTACGTGTGCAAGGTAATCTTGCAATAAATTATTTAATAACCTGACTGAATGAAACTTAGGGTTCTGTGGGAAAATTTCATCGAATTCAATCTTTAAATTCTGATTTGAGTCATACAATGGAATAACGTCTCGAATTTTTACATTTAAACTGTCTAATTGTTTTTGTACAAAAATAATCTGTGGGGTGTGAAAACGTGGCCAATGAGCTAGAAAGAAGGAGTTTGGATCGTTTATAAATACATACTCGGATCGTCTAATTGGAAAACTGTAAAATTTTAGAAATGTTTGTATCGCTAAGATGCGGAATCTGCAGGGCAATGTTGGTAGGCGCGCTTCCTGATAAAGAACATTGTTTGCTACAAACCTAGGGAGTCCCAGGCACAGGCGCAGGGCTTCACGCTCCAAAAGGACCAGAGGCTTAGTTTTATAAGCAGGGCTTCCTGAGAATAATACACAGCCGAATTCCAATATTGGACGCATGTACATTTTGTATATCATTATGAGGGCGTCCCTGCGTAGCCCATACTTTCGGTTGCTCAGTCTGCGTAGTAAACCTAAAGCACGCTCTGCTTTAGATGCTACATTTTCTATATGTGGACTCCAGTTGAGTTTTGCATCATAAATGATACCTAAATATTTAAGAGACTCAACCTGGGGAATTGGTTCTTGATTGTAAACTATAGAGACTGAAACCGGATCCGTTAGTGGGAACACCAATATTGCGCTTTTACTTACATTTAATGTCATGCAAATTGATTGAAGCCATACCTCAAGCATACTCAAGTATCTCTGCAATTTTTGGTATAAAGAATATATGTCGTTATCGGCCGCGAAGAATGCAATATCATCTGCATAAACGTAAACTTGCACGTCCTGATTGGCTGGAATGGAGCTCATTAATATGTTAAATAATATTGGAGATAAGACTGCTCCTTGGGGGACACCACGAGTCTGTTTGAATTTAGAGGAAGAGCAGCCATCCTTAAAGCAATAAAATTCTCTTGATCTCAAAAATTCTGCCAACCACGCAATAATATATTTTGGGACATTATGATTCCGTAGTACATTCAGTAAAACTGTAGCTAAACGTTTGCCACATTGATCTGTTCGGAAACCCCAACACGTGTGATGGGAGTTGAAATCTCCCACAAGGATTTTATCCTTGCACCATGACGACACCGCGGAATCCAAACATCGAGTGTCTTGCACACCCGCAGGGAAGTATACATTTACTAAAGTGAATGGTAGGCAGCCCGGTAAGGTTACATCTAAGGCAAAAATTTCACTTTCAGGGGACATATGTTTATATGAAACCTTCACCTTAAGACTAACTTTATTACTAATGAAAAATGCTAAGCCTCCGCCTTTCGAAGGACGGTCTAATCGGAAAGATCGGAAGTTATTTATATGAAAAGATTGATGTGTTGAAAGCCATGTTTCTTGCAGTGCAATAACATCCGGGGAGAATTTCGATGCCAAATACAATAAATCTGTTACGGCAGAGTGAATGGATCGGCAATTCCAATGAAGAATTTTGAGGAATCCTATGGTTGCGAAAGGATTGACTCAGTAACTGCTTTATTTAAAATGCTGTCTTTTAAGAAATCGTTCTTTGTAAGGTTGTCTTTGAGGTATTTTTTTGTCTTTGAGTGAATAAGTGAAGTGGCTGTTTTCGACAAAGGGGATCTAGATCGCTTTAGCGATCGTGGGTCCATGTCCATTTCATCTGAGCTTTCTGCATCCACATTGATGCCTTCACTGTGGTTCTTGCTTACATCAACAGATGGACCAGCAATTTGATCATCTTGGGACGTGAGTTTAGGCGCAACCTCTTCATTTGATGTTCCTGGACACTCAGTAGTTTGCGAAGTCAGGCTAATAGCTGCTGTTGTGCCGAATATCTGCGCCATCTGGTTAGTTAGGATTTGTGACAAGGACTCACAAAGGTTTCCAGCTAGTCGCTCCATGGCCTTCTCCATTGCCCTTTCGACTGCATCAGCAATAGCAATTGACAGAGACGCTTCCGTGGCGATTGTATGACGGGCTGTGACAGCTGCGTATCCCTGTGTTCTAGCCTGCATTTCAGATATGGCTTCTTGACGAGAACAACGTCTTCGTTCAATGATTTCAAGAACTTGTATTTCTCGTGCCCTTGCCGAGCAATTCATATCAGCAGAGTGACCTTCATTGCAGAGGCAGCACTTTTCTTCCTTGCTGGTGCACTCGCTGGAATTGTGTTCCTCCCCACAAACTCGGCACCTAGGAGCAGACCTACATCCTCTCATAGTGTGTCCGTAGCGCCAACACTTGACACATTGGAGAGGACGAGGGGATAGAGGTTCCACTCGATAGATTAGGGGCCATGCCTTAATTTCTGTTGGTCTATCTGTTCCTGCAAAAGTTACAATGACCGATTCAGTAGGAATTTTGCTCTTGTCTACCACACGTCCGCATCGATAGACTGAAATTGCACCTGCTGGAGAAAACATCTCTAATATTTCTGTTGGTGTCATGTTAACATCAACGCCACGCACCAGCCCTTTCACACACGCCAAGTGAGGTGGAATGAATGCCCTTACCGGATTTGAAGCAAACGTGGAACACTTAAGAAGGTCTTGTACACAGGGCTGGTCTGGGGAAAAGCATAGAACACCTCCTCTGCCAAACTGGCGGACCTCTGTGATATTCAGGAAATGGGCTGTCGCCGATCGCAGTTCCGCCTGAATCGCTTTCGGATTCTTCATCCGTATGAAGCCATCATTGGTTGGGACGATAGCCACGGGAACTGATCTGACGCCGTTGCGCAGAAACAAATCCACAGGTAAATCCTGCGAGGGTATAGAGGCGGACCAGAGGGAAGCCCCTGGCCCTGGTGACGAAAATGACATCTGTCTGGTATGATTGGCAAAAAAGCACTTATTGTTGTCAAGTACTCTACTAAAACGGTTAACAATCAAAATAGAGTCAGAAACTACTCAATCCTTGGCCGCAACCCCCAGAGCCGAACACGCAGCACCGACTGGCAGAGAGCGAACCCTGAAGCCGTTCGTGAGGACCGGCAAGCGGGACGACAGCTCAGTCCGAACGGCGAGGACTGCTTCTTCTTCGCCACTGGTGAGCTCGTGCGCGCTCACGTGGGGACGATGATGATGATGATATCATGGCACGTACCCGCTAAGGGTGACTGGCCAAGAATCGAGTGGCAGAGGCAAAGAGAGAGAGAGAGAGAAGGGAGGAAGGAAGGAAGGGCAAGGAGGTTAAATGGACTTTGTCCAGTTTGCTACCCCACACGTGGGGAGGCGGATGGCGGAGTGAAAGTGCGTGCATTAATTGTGTATACGACGTTGGTCAATGTGACGTCGATGATAATGATGAACGCGCAGCACTTCCGCGTCCAGAAATGTTTCTGATCCACAATCCAAAAGCTCAAGACCAACCTTTCGCCAGCCTTTTTTTTTTCAGCTAAAACAATGACAAATGCATAATTACCAATAAAGTATGCACAAGTTCTAAGCGTGTTACTAGAACGCGGGGGGGGGGGGGGGAGTTGTGGATACGAAGTATTGCTTATCTCTCTCTCTTTTTTTTGAGCGATAGGCGAGGGGGGGGGGGTAAGAGGTTCAAGAAGCTCGCGCTCTTTTTACCACGTTGTTTGATTTAATTAAGGCTTAAGGCTTTTTTTCAACAAGTGGTGACGGAAAAGCTGATAATTAGCAGAAGTACACTAATTAACCTTTTCAGCAAGCGTATTAAACCACATCTTACAAGGGAATTCGTCCTTGTTGGTGCATGTAGAGTTGATGTTGTTGCGCAAACAATACTACAACGAAGGTGGAGACAGGCAGGCACGAATGAGCGCTGTATAGAAGGCCGAAATGTGTGCCTAGTTTTTTGGGATTATAAATTCAGTACTATACGTAAACAGTCATGGCATTCTGTCACCAGAATGCCGTGCCAATTATAAGAACATAAGGGACAGCATTTAGAGCTTTCGTTTGATTGCACGAAGTTTATTCTTTCTTTTTTTTTTTCTATGTAGAACAAAGTGAAGCAAGTTCTTAATCTACAAGTCTTATTGAAAGAACAAAGTGCAGACGTTTTCAAAACTAAGTACAATGTCACTTTGCATGAGAAAAAAAGTACCAAGCACAATAGGCACGGAGAAGCCATGGATATATACCTTAAACAATACAATTAAAATATAACAACTAAGAAAAAAAAAAGAAGCCGGCAGATCCCGGGCCCTGTGGGATTCGATGTTATGCGAAGCAGTGTGCGGGGTGCCTACCAAGTTAACGAAACGACCATGAGAGCACCAAGACGTAGGCGGCTCTTTCATGACCTACATGATACGCATGTCATGACCTATCATTCATGTTCGTCATACACTCTTGTCATACTATGCCAATTTTTTACATACCAAGTTAACGAAACGACCATGAGAGCACCAAGACGTAGGTGGATAGATATATAGATAGATACTATATATATATAGTGGTATATGATCGCCAATAAATGATTCGCATTTAAAAAGTATATATGCACACCATGTCCGCTACAATCCGGTGCATACAATATCCAAAGAAACTACTAGGCCAACCGTGGCTGCCACATTCACAAAATAATAATTATAAAAAAAAGTTGGGACTACACAAACTACACAATTTCACCGTGTCACCCGCACGTATCTACAATACCCGACGTGGTTACTTGGTTCACATCATATAGGTTTCGTTTGGTTTGGTGCATATATGTATGGCACAACCCGCTACAGGGGTTGTGCTATGCAGCCTGTTCATGGTAGAACCTGTTCATGGTGGAAAAGGTTCTTTCAACGGCAGCAATTCCTACAGGAAGCAGCAGTATCTTTATTGCAGCTGATGACAAAGCAGGGAACGTTCTTTTTCTCTCGACCTCGCACGCAAGCATTAGCAGTGCTTGCTTTGAAGCCAGCTCGCCAAGATACCGTCAGTAAATTCTACTCATTCCCCAGTCTAGCCGGTCGGAGCTTAAAGATAGCGAGATCAATGTGCCACATTGTCAATTTTACGACTAAGCACAAGGGTAGTGCTCGTATTGTACGTATTGTGCATACGAGCACGTACTTAAAAATAGAAAAACAGAAAGACCAAACATGAATCTCGCATCTCATTCACGCGCAAGCGTTTAGCGCGACTTCAAAGATTCTCCGCTCCCTGCAGGTCGACCGCAGTGTAGCACAGTCGTCTGCGTGCTGAACATAAAAATTGGACCTCAAAATTAAGGCCACGTAGCATCCACCTCAGCAAAGAGTAAATATTTCTTAAAGCGATTACTACAGTGCATGGGTTCAGCGTAATGTTTTTCCAGGATGAGTGCCTGTGTGAAAGAGGGGAGGGGGGGGGGGGCGTTGGTTCGGAATGATTTTTGGGGGGTGTCCAAATCCTCCTGGGAGGGGGGTTGTTAGGGGGGGGGGGGGTGTATAAATCCCTGCCGCTAATAGTCGGTAGTCTCCTTCCGCCGCCACCATGCCCATTCCCTTTTGTCCGCGAAACCCTGGAATTTTCCGTGGGCGCCAAAAGGTGGCGCTACGCTTTATCGTGATGTACGTTTCAGCCGATGCCGCAAGGTGGCGCTACACTTTATCGCGCTGTACGTTTCAGCTGACGCCACAAGGTGGCGCTACGCTCCGGAACGATGTACAGCAGCGCTAAACACAAACTTCACACACAAATGCACACACACGATTGTAGAAGAGAGAATAAGTTTTATTTTATATTAGAGTCTGGATGCCCAATCGCGGCGCGCGTACTAGCGCGACACACGCGTGGAATCCGGGGGAGAAGCTTCGTCACGTTATACGAAAACCCCGGAGATTTCAGTGGGCGCCGCAAGGCGGCGCGACGCGCAGGAGATATGTGGGCTAACGCACAAAGAATGTACACATGATATAGGAGAGACCATGACGTCTTTTATTAAAGACGGATACGCCAATCGCAGCGCGCGTACTAGCGCTGATGCGCTCACGTGGCCGCCAAGGTGAGCTACGTCACGTAATCAAGAAGCGAACATAAGGTCCTGCGAAAAGCGCGGTATGATGCACAAGTTTTTTTTACGCCGATCCCGAAGTTTAAAAAAGCCGCCATCCCGACGTTTTAATACGGCGCCACAAGGTGACGCGACACGTCTGAAGTTCTTGATCTACTTCCGTCTGTTGCCGGACGCGATCTCCTGGAACCTAGCCTATAACAGCTCCACTAAAAAAATTACGACAGGGATCTACTGAGCAACCGTCTGCCAACATCTTATCGAAATGTTTGCACAGCGCAACAGACGAGGACAGAAGAAAAAACACTACGCAGGCGCTGACTTCAACTAAGCTTTATTTACGAAATCACCAGAACTATATACTTTAGACATGAATAAGATCGAAGTAATAAAAACTTTTTCATGATGTCACACATCTCAAGAACCCCAATCGCATCACAGCCAGATACTTAATTTCGTTTTTGGTGAGGGCTGTAGACGGCATCCTGATGCAAAGGTCACCCAGCCACTGTATCTTGTCAGCTTGTATGATTTCACGGGCGAGCTGCTCACTATGTTTGGAGATTACGACGCATTTTGCAAATTCAGGCACACAAGGCCAGTCTCTACAGTGTATGCCAAGATGACCTTGAACGGCTGCGTGAACATTGCAAAAACGCCGTTTCAATCGCTCATTTAAACATCTACCCGTTTGACCAACGTGCGACAGTACGCATACGAGCGCTCAGATGCGTACCCTGGTCCTAGCCATGCCAGTTAAGGTGCATTCACACGACCGGACGGAGGAGGAATTTTCGCAGCGGACGGCGTATCACGTGACGCGCGCGTCATCAAAACGTGCCGCCCTCGCCTAGTCCGGCCCCCTCCGTTCGCGGTCCGGATTGAAAATGCTCGCCGGTATTTCCATCCGTCCGTTTGGCGGTCGTCTGACGTCAATTTAGCGTAGCCAGCGTCAAATCTGTCAACATTGTACAGATTAGCGTGGCTACGATGGCGTGTTGTCGGCTTGAGGCCACGTGTGCTATTGTTGTGAAGCGATAGACCGCATGAGCCTTCACTCGCTGCTGCTGAAAGCACGTGCGGTCATGCACGTGCTTTTGCTGTGGTGCAGCGAGAAAGGCGAGTCATGGTTGCGCGCGCATTTCTATTTACTCAGACCGCGCAGCCTGCGTGACCTCAACATGAGTGAGGTGCACAAGAAAACGCTAAGTGACGAGGCAACCGTCACTTTTTTGGCTCTTGTTGAGGGATTCACAGCGCTATGGAATATAGAGCACGTCGAGTATAACGTGCACCTGCTAATAAGCGTTGGAGTCGAGAGTAAGCACGCGGATTCCGCAAACGGCGCTCCGACTGTGGGAATGCGACCCAACTCGGCTGCGTCGGATTCAAGTGATCACGTGACTGTTTGGCCCGCGGAGCAGGCGGGATTTTGCCCTCGCGTGTGTATCCACCTTTACTGGTTTCCTCAGCTGTTTGAGACGCGCGCGGAACAGGTGCCTACTAGCCCCCACGACGTGCTGATCCCGCTCGGTGGCTCCTTGTAGAGGCGCAGCTCTTTTACGCGTCCGTTCCTGTGGCGAGCGTCAGCGTCCCTCGTAACCGAGCGAAGGAGCACAGCAAAGGATGAAAGAGCGAACGCGGAGCACAGCGGGCTATGAAAGGCGGCGATAGCGAAGAGAGCGCGAGGAAAGCGGAGGTTGCAACGGAACCATGAGGTGGAAAGTGGAGGAGGTGGGTATGGCGAAAGCGTGAGGTGGAAAGCGTAGTGCCGCGCAACAGGATCTCTGCGGCGACGATGGCCACGAGATGGCGCTAGAGTAGCGCGCGTTGTCTGTTCACCGCCAACGAGACCATATATGGAAACAAAGCGCTGTATGAGTGGAGGTCTCTCTGCGGCGGCTGCTGTGAATCGCGCCCACGCGTCAGCCACGCGCTGCCTCTTGCGGTCACCCGATTAGCGAGGCAGTCGCGCCACACTTCGCTACCTTTGCAACGTGCCGCACGAGACATTGTCCGCGCCAGCCAATATATCGCGAAACGAAAACACGTATGGGGCTGCGCTCAAATTTCGCATTAGGGAGTATCGTAATCGTCGGTGAATTTTGTCCCGAGCGCAGTTGAGTGCCCCACGTGCTGCATTGGAGCCACACCGCTTAGATGCTGGCGCGAGTACGCTCGCTGGCCTCTCCTTGCCCTGAGCGCGTTTAAACACTGGTTAATAAACCCGTCGATGCGGAACGCCGGCCACTTACAGGTCGCGTCACCAGAAAAGATGGAGCCGCGATACACTCAACGAAGCCTGTGATGGCGAGAGACGAACAGAAAAGGTAGCATGTTGATGATGAAGGTGCGCGCACTTCTTGGCGCCAGCCGCGGAGGCAGTAGCCCACGATGCATTCTTTTTCTTCGTCGTCTGCTAATCTTCGACACCCGTGTGTCGAAGATTTTAAGGGCTTCGACACCCGTGTGTCGAAGCCCTTACAGTGAAGCTGTTAAGGGCTCACTCGTCGATGGTACGTCGCGTCCGGATGTAGAAAAAAAAAAAAACTCTCGTTGGCCCTGTGCTGTATGTGCGAGTGAAAGCGCGCGAGGGACGCGCGCTTTCAAGGGGAGCGAACGCGATTTCTTCCGTCGCGCGAAAGGCGGCCGTGCGGGGACGGGAGGGAGGGAGGGGAGTCGACGTTTAGCTGCGGCACCAAATGCGTATCTTGCGACCGGGCGCAAGGGTAACTGGCGACTCAATCTCCCACGCGAAAGGAGGACAGCGGGAATGCAGCGCGGGAGGGAGGGGTTGCGGCTTCCGCTCTGCGAGCAACTTGAATTTTGCACGGCGCCGGGCGGTTGCGAGCACCGTATCTTGAAAGTCATCTGCAGCACGGCGCCTACCTTTTTATGCGCTGTGCTTTCGCCGCTCACTTTCCGTTGAAGCGATAGACCGCATGAGCCTTCGCTCGATGCTGCTGGCGCGCTTGCTCACGCCAGCGTTTTGACAGCGGTTGTGTGCGGTCACACAAACAACGCGCAGAACTGTTGCCGACGGCGGCGGCGTTTTGCCCGCGTTCGCACCGAATGCGCGCGGCGTTGGTGACGTGTTTATGAAGAACGTGCCAACCTTTGCCGTGCACCCTATGGCGGTGTACCGTAGCGACCATAAGGCCATGGACCCTGTGGTCACTAAATAAATGACAACCACCGGATCATATAAATGGAGTTTTCAACTTGCCGTTACTGTTCTAGACAGTCTGGAAGTTGTCGTGACGTATGTAACGGCGAAACATTTTCCTTCGAAATTGGAATATTGGAACACTTCGACACTCACTGACCTTATTTCTCATTCTTTAATAGTTCAAATAGCCAATTACACCATCACATCTTAATAGTCATAATTGGAAATACATAATTCCCACCATAGTACAGCTTCGCTGGTCTTCCATCTCCACCCCAGTGGAAGGGCTCACAGTTTTTTTTTTTTTTTTTTTTTTTTTTTTTTTTGACGTTGTGATTGCGGAGCCTCCTCTGCGCCGTGTCGGAGAGTCGACGTACCCTGCCGTAGCGCTTTGTTCGTTGCGGAGAGGAGGAGCGTCGCGCCCTTTCCTGACCGTCGCTCGTATGCGAGCCCATCCGTACGCCGAATACAAGGCACCTACACAACTATGGCTACTTCCGCGTTCAAGTCGTGTCAACGTCTTTGTCTGCGTAGTGATATGAAAGATTGGTATACACTTCAACGACGTTGTTGAGCGACGATTCGGGCGATCGCTGGCGCCAGCTTCGTATCAACCTCATCAGTGCCAAGGTCAGCACGACCGCACTCGTGAAGTCTCGGAAACAACCTAATTGTCATAAGTGTTTACGTGCCGTGTCAGAAGCTCAGTCGGCCATGTTATCTATGTAATGCAGACGACGCACTGGCACGCAGCGGCTTTTGATGCCGTCCTGTCTTACAGAATACTTAAAAATTACCTCTGGCAGATAGCATAACTGAGCTGAAATATCTAAAGAGGCTGACATTACTTGCACGAGAATTGGAAACACATATTCAACCATTTTTAAATCACTAATTATCTTCCTAATTAATTACCTTATGGCACATATTGCAATTTATTAATTGTAGCCGGTCAGCTGAATTTTCAGGATGACACCAGTTTCGAGGTAATAATTACATATTACATTGGCGCCCCAGTTATTTTTGTGCTTCACTGCATAAAATAATGTTAAAATAATAAGTGGTACAATAGTGCATTTTTGCGGCTAGTTTGATGGCGCATATCTAGAAGCCCATGCAATCCTCCAAATTCGTTCCAAGTGGTTATGCCTTGCAAACTTACCGGCTACAATTCGTGAATTTCAATATGCCGTAAAGTAACTAATTAGGAAGTTAATTAGTGAATTTTCATCAACTGGTTGACGATATGTTTCAATTTCTCGTGCAAGTAATGTCCGCCCCTTGTGCGGACATTACAAGCACTAGAATTATGCTACTGCCACAGGCGAGTCTTAAAAATTCCGCAAAACTTAAAAGCCATCACTCCGTACACCAATATGGCGGTCGCTGCCGGTGGCGGAAGCTTGCAGCTCGGATGTTTAGTAACCCGATACAAGCTAGAGCCCGCAGAGCTCCGACACTTCTGAATCATCTGCTTTTATCTACTAAAAACGCGATTACATACACACTCACTAAAGTGCTCGCTATCGACCTTATCAAGCAATCAGGCCGCTGGGCAATGTACGCGCGTCACAGAGTCAGTGGAACGAGGAAACTGCGCGCCTCCGACAAAGCCATTGTCAAGGGTTCTGATCTCTTGCACGCCCATTTCGAAGCATTATGCTTCCATTCCGAGCGCCGATCGTTTCGAGCTAGCTTAAAAGAGAGATCGGGGAAACAGTCGGATCTGTATAGCTGTCGGCTTCGAGCGGACGCGATGCATCTGGCGATTCGAAAAGAGCTCCTTGTTAAGTGCGCCCTTTTGTTGGCCGCCTGTGAATGGCTCGGGTCCGACGCAGCGAGTTCCACAACCGTGGTCCTACCGGAAGTCAGCCTACCGACGACAACCTACCAGAAGTCAGGTAACGCTTTGTCGCTCCGCGCATACGTCGCCTCACGCTAGCTGTCCAACCGTCTTCTTATCTCAGAGTATTCAACCCATCAATTAAAAATACTTTTAACATTCTAGATTGGCGAGGTTTAGGTGCAATAATCAACGGGGAATGTCTCAGCAACCTGCGATTTACGTATGACGTTCAGCAGCGGCGCCGTGTTGACGACTTGCAACACGTCACTGTGAACTTCGAACTGGTATATAACGCCGAAGTGTAGGCCTGAGAATCAGCATGTATAAGGGCAATTGGTGAGGTGTGTATATTTCACTCACTTCTTGCGCCCCCCACTCCACCCATAAAATTTCCGATTTACGGCAAAACTTCTCTAGAAAGTGCAAACCTCAATGAGACATCCGCTCCCAGCGATCGGGATAGAATTTATACCTTTCCGTGTTTTAATGTACAATTATGAAGAAGTATAACGCAAGAAAGTTAGGGCTAATTTTATGCAATAAAATAGAATACAATAGTTTTATTCGCCCGATTATCGCGTTACATTCTATCCGCTTTGACCACTTCGCGTGATGTCCAATCAAATCAAATGATGATGATGAAATAAACTTTAATTTTCGAGACAGTGTCGGAGCGCAGCGGGGTATGAAAGACAGCGATGGCGAAGACAGCGCTAGGAGCAAAGCGGAGGAGGAGGGTGTAGTGGTACCATGAGGTGGAAAGCGGAGGAGGAGGAGGGTATGGCGAAAGCGTGAGGCGGAAAGCGCAGTGCCGCGCAAGACGGGCTCTGCGGCGATGATGGCTACGAGATGGTGCCAGAGTAGCGGGCGTCGTCTGTTCACCGCCAACGATACCATATATGGGAAAAAAAGCGCTGCATGAGCAGAGGTCTCTCTGCGGCGGCTGTTATGAATCGATCGCGCCCACGCGTAACCCACGCGCTGCCTCTCGCAATCAACCAATAAGCAAGGCAGTCGCGCCACACTTCGCTACCTTTGCAACGCGCCGCACGAGACAGATTGTCCGCACCAGCCAATATGCGCCAGAACCACGTTTCAAGCATGAACCAACTAGGCCCAGCATCGTGTTCTGCCGAATAGGACACTATCCTATTCCTTATTCGAAAGCTTCAAATATTCGAACATCCCTATCTAATACGATTCCTTCCAATTTTCCCAGGTACAGTTACCAAAACGGCTTCGACAGCTGCAGTTTCTTCGAGGACGTCTGTAACCACTGAAACTACTCGAGGAGCGGTTTCCACGCAAGGCAGCACAGCAAGGGCCCCTCTGACCACTGCCAGCGCGTCGAACACGAGCGCAGTCAGTAATGCCACAGCAGGTATTGACTGTCAGGTTTTCCATCGGCTTTGTTAGTTGCAATTACCATTCTATTCCTTATTCGAAAGCTTCAAATATTCGCCCATTCCTATCTAATACGATTCATTCCAATTTTTCCAGGTACAGTTACCAAAACGGCTGCGACAGCTGCAGTTCCTTCGAGGACATCCGTAGCCACTGACGCTACTCGAGGAGCGGTTTCCACGCAAGGCAGCACAGCAAGGGCCCCTCTGACCACTGCCAGCGCGTCGACTACGAGTGCAGTCAGTAATGCCACAGCAGGTATTGACTTTCAGGTTTTCCACCGGCTTTGTTAGTTGCAATTACAATTCTATTCCTTATTCGAAAGCTTCAAATATTCGCACATCCCTATCTAATACGATTCCTTCCAATTTTCCCAGGTACAGTTACCAAAACGGCTTCGACAGCTGCAGTTTCTTCGACGAAGTCCGTAACTACTGAAACCACTCCAAGAGCCGTTTCCACGCAAGGCAGCACAGCAAGGGCACCTCTGACCACTGCCAGCGCGTCGAGCACGAGCGCAGTCAGTAATGCCACAGCAGGTATTGACTCTCAGGTTTTCCACCGGCTTTGTTAGTTGCAATTACTGGCAGCGGAGGCTCCGTACGTTTGCGGAGCCTCCTTGCAACCTCGGAAGCTCCTTACGTTTACGAGATAAAAGTTTACGGGACACTTGTCCCAGGGGAAATGTGAAATTGGGCTCTCTTTTAAGGCAGCAAGAACTGCTACAGATGGAAGCTTATAATTCGAGTCTATGTGACCGGCCGTCACGGTAATTCACCTTCGCATGTCTCCGCGTTTCGTAAACTGTGTGTGGCCGACTGTACAAATGACGAATGTGTGCGAGAACGCCCCCGTGTCGAGCGAGGGCTGTCTCTTATTTCAAATATAGAGACTTGAAGGACAAAATTATAATTTATTGGTGTACAGTCGGCCAATCGTTGTCGTCAGCGTCTTGTCGGTCTCGTATCGACTCTGTGTCACCGCGCCTTGAACGAGTACGTGAAGTCAGGCACGTGCTGCCACTACCAGCAAGTGATGGCCGACGCTGCAAGAAGAGCTCGTAGGCAGCGTGATGTTTTTAAGTGTCGCCCAAGTGTACCGCAAGGTTTTTTTGTTAAATTTGCCAGCCATCAATGAAATGCGGCACTACTTCGCTCATGGTGTAGCCCGTGGTCTGGACGAAGCCCTGGCTGCTTTCTCTTTTAAAGAAACTGACAACTAATCGTGGTGGCACCCATACACGGCACAACTAGTCGATGGCATTTTCTATCTCCCAGAGAGACCAAACAACACTGGCTACGTACTTACTCGCAAGCAAACTCGCGCGCATACAACAGCATGTATGCCGCCAGGCATCGTGGGACGCGAGCGCCGCTCGTTAGCGTGGTTGTTTGGTATATTATCAAACGCTTGCGGCTTTACTCTACGCGTACTACGAAGAACCGCGTTCCACACGGTTCTTACCTTTGTATGCGCTGCGCGTTCGCCGCTCAGTTTCCGTTGAAGCGATAGACAACACGAACCTTCGATCGCTGCTGCTGGTGCGCTTGCTCACGCCAGCATTTTGACAGTGGTTGTCTGCGGTCATCGAGGGCGATCTATTCATGTTTGCTTGTGCGCGCTGACACCATGCTTGTTAGTGCAGTTAGTAAGCGAATGTGTCCAGTTTATGCAGCCGATAAAACTACTCCGTACGTATAACTCTCTACTAATTTCCTATCGTAATTGATCGTTCGTCTTTCGCGTGATGATAATCAGGCCATTATCATTAGCAGCAGCCTATATTTACGTCCACTGCAGGACGAAGGCCTCTTCCTGTGATCTCCAATTACCACTGTTTTGCGCTAGCTGATTCCAAATTGCGCCTGCATATTTCCTAACTTCACCCCACCTAGTTTTCTGCCGTCCTCGACTGCGCTTCCCTTCTCTTGGTATCCATTCTGCAACTCTAATGGTCCACCGGTTATGCATCCTACGCATTACATGGCCTGCCCAGCTCCATTTTTTCCGCTTAATGTCAACTAGAATATCGGCTATCCCCGTTTGTTCTCTGATGAAGCCTGTTAAAAGAACTACTAAAATTGTGTCTCCGCCGTTTTTCACGTCACAGCGCTGGACTTGGACGCCGGCTGCAACGACGCCGTCTGCTTGCGTCCGCACTGCACATGCGCCTCCGACAAGCCGCCGGCCGGCTTGCGACCCAACCAGATGCCGCAGTTCGTGACGCTGACGTTCGACGACGCCGTGACGGTGGCCAACATGGCCTTCTACCGCGAGCTGCTCGAGGGTTCCGCCAGGAAGAACAAGGCGAACGGCTGCGGCGTCGCGGCCACGTTCTTCGTGTCGCACGAGTACACCGACTACGCGGCCGTCAACGCGCTGCACTCTTGGGGCAACGAGATCGCCGTGCACTCGATCAGGTGAGTGGGCGGCCAGAGATCATAATATGTGTATACTTCACAGTCGTCGAACGACGCGGCACGGGAGGGGCTACTGCGTTTCTGTCTACTGCGTTTCTGTTCCAATCCCCGAGACACCTATGCGCGCTCTCTCGGTAGGCATCACCTCGATGCTGCATAACAAAGGTGGTGTCCAAATTCATAACGATGATGAAGTTTATTGGCATCCCCTTCGAAACGGCGCGGGGACAAATAGTACGTCCCATAGCCGGCTTGGCTTAATCGGGTTTTACTACACCTATCGCTATATAGTCTTCTGCCTATCTGATCTCGATCTTAACTTTAGCATCTAAAAGCTCTATCACTATACTATACCATTGCCTACACTTGCAATGGCTCTCGTTCTATCGGTCTCCTTCTCTGCTTTTCTTCCAAAGTCTCTTGCTTATCTCGACTGCTGACCGCCTTGATGCTTAATTCCGTCCACTTTAAATCCAAGCGCTTCTCGAAAGTGGCGCTGCCTACGGTTCTCGTTGGGTGAATCCCTTCGCATTCCATAAGGATGTGCTGAGTGGTCCCCGGATTTTTGCTGCAGCGTACAAATGCCTCAACTTGTTGCGAATGTTTGTTCCGGTATGTTTTTGTCCTTAGGCAACCAGCCCCAGCCTCAAATAGAAAGACACTGCCCTTTGTGTTATCGTACAGATTATCCCTTCTAATTTCTTACTTCCCATTCTCGTAATTCTGCGTGGTCTTTCTTGTTTCCATTCTTTCCATCCGATTCACTGTCTGTTTCTCTCACTTTCTTTCTGATGACACCTGGTCGTCTATATACACATCCTGTACTTGGCTGGCGACTTTGTTGGCCTCTTCCTCCATTTTGTGTCCACGCTTTTTAGGTAAGTACTTGTGCACATTAGCCATGCATTTATTATCATCCATGTTCCCGAGTCTATGTTCAAAATTAATTTTGCTCTGCACTTCTCTTACTTCAAAAAAGGCCCAACACCTGTCACCCTGCACTGCCTCATTTGTGGTTTTACCGTGGGCCCCCAAAGCCAACCAGCCTATAGTCCTATACCGATACTTGGTTTAACTTCCAACCCCGACAAGATATCCGATTTTAAGCACAGAATGGCATTTGCGAACGTTAGCGCTGGAACCATTACTCCTTTCGAGATTCCACGCATCACCTCATACTTATAGCCCCAAAGTGCTTTATATTTCATTGTTGCCGCATTCCGCTTCCCTTTCATTTTTTTTTATCTTGGTGGGCGCTTTAGTACGGCTTTCCTTCGTTTATGTATACACGCAGGTATTTTTATTGCTTGACAATGGCTGCGACTTCCGATTGAATTGACACCACGTAATTACTCGTCTCTTCATTAAAGGTCCTAATTCCCGATTTATCTGTGCTAAACTACGATGCTGGACCAACATCAGGCCTCACTCCAATGCTGCTTATCCAAATTGATGCAAAACGCGGAAACGCTTTTCTGAGATAACCACTGGGTGGAGTTTAATGAAATTTGTTGCATTTATTGAGAGAGAAAGTTAAATTCTAGTGACTGTTGGAAGTGGAATTTCGATTTAGGGCCTTAAATTGTTTAGTGGAAGTTTAAAAAATGGGTATGTTTGGAAAAAATAGAAGTACGAAGTTTACACATTTGTAGCCTTCCACCTATAACAGATATCGCAGTTCTGTCAACTGCATCCTTTAGAGCATCCAAAGCGGACAAATTTGATACGTCAATTTATATTTTACGTGAATTAGTTACATTGTCTATAAGGATTTTGCGAAAGTTATACTCACAAATTAGTGGCCTCTTTGTCCGGTTTAGATGTACTCTCAATTTACAGAATTGTGATATCATGTCTCAGTCCTTGGTTTCAGAGTTTTAAATTTGATAGTTTCGTTTTCTGAATGCATTGCGATTTTTGTCAATTACGACCTAAATGCTAGAATTCGCGGGTCATGGCCTATAGTATACAGTGCCCAACGAGACATTCAGAGGAGTTCCTCGGCATGAGACAGTATAGTCACTTAATTGTGGGCCTGCTAGCCTGGGAAAAGCGCGTTCGATCCGCATTGCTTAGCAGAACGCCGACTTCCACAGTCAGTGTGTTGAGTATGCGTAACTTTTTCTGCAAGCTCTCCCTCAGTCTGCGCACATTTTTTTCGTGTCATCGCGCAGTCACCGAACCGACTGGAACTACTGGCACACAATCAACAGCACCCAGTGGGAACGTGAGCTGCTGGATCAGAAGATAATGATGCAGACGTTCGCGAACGTGCCAGCGTCCCACGTGACCGGTGTCAGGGGGCCATTCCTCTACACCGGAGGAGACCAGCTCTTCCGCATGCAAGCGCAGCATTTCCGGTAAGAAAAGCTTCTTGTTAAACGGCAAAGTGGATATATCTTATTCTGACAAATAGACTTGTGTGCCAGACTGTAGATACGCTGCACCTATATAGCTTAGCTCTCTCTTTCTTTCACTCCCCGCCCCCCCCCCCTCCTCACGTGTAGGGTAGCAAACTGGACTAAGTCTGGTTAACCTCCCTGCCTTGCCTTTTTCCCTTCTCTCTCTGTCTCTCTGACAAATAGAAAGGGTGCACTAAATAAACAGAGAAAATTGAAGCAGTGCTGACGTTACATTTCTTAGTTTTCACTTTTACGTGTTCAATGAAGGTCCTCTACCTCAAAATCGAAGAGAACAAAATACTAGCAAGCCTCGCAGCGCCCACAATAATTTACTATAACGCATTTTTATTTTTTAGGAACCAGTACTGTTTCGTTTTCCAGTAAGTGTGCGTGTCATAACATCATAAAGCATATATAAGGTGGTCACGTGGGAGCAGAACATCGTGGCGCTTTGGTACTCGCTCCGGCATGTTCAGTCGTCTGCTGCTGGCTGCTCGTATCGCGTCCCAAGGCAGCGGAGAACCAACCTTATAGCACGTTTCGACATTTTTCTGCACCAAAACGACGCAAATAGTGGAAATTACTTCGAAACTCCTGACGTCACATTGCTGCATAGCGGGGCTGATGTTCCCGAACAGAATTCAATATCGAAAGAAAGTTCGACTTTCTTCCTCCAGTAACAGCGAATATATTCCCGTTATAGCGTATACTAAATGGAAACGCAGCGGCATTCATATTCTACCACGACGTAACAAAAAAAAAGGAAAGAAAGAAAGAAACTAGGCCGGAACATAGCACCGCTAACGCTATATGTGATATCATACTTATAATGTGATTATTGTGACGACTCGACAGCATCACACGCGCGTGCATCACGAGCTATACCTTCACACTCTCTTTTATCAAAGCGGCGTTTCTATGCCTTGCAACTCCTACCAGTTCGCTTTTTTTTTTTTTTTGTGCACATCGTGACGCGTTCGCGTACGCTCTATACCTGCCTCGATTCTTCTGTCATATAGCTCCAAAGTGGATGAAGTCAGCCTGAAATGCTGGGATCACCGACGATGGGATCACCACCTCCTCTGTCTTCGAGCACAGCAGCCCGGTGCTCAGACTGTAAGAGCCGCGATCGCGGGCATGCTCAATTCTCTCGTGCCAAAGTCGCACTTCGAGACGTCTGGCGCGTGCGTCAGGGGCCGGTTTCCCGCATTCTTCCCTCGTGCACAGCTACATATAGCGCTTTCGTAGCGTGTTGTTATAGCACTCTGCTTCCGTGGGGACTCACAAATTTTCTGCGCTCTAAACTACTTCTATAACTTCATGAAATATCGTCATGATAAAGGAATCACTTCTTCGCGTCCACATAAGGTTTAAGATATGAAGATGCCGCGCGTGCGCCATCATGCGGGAACACTCGACAACGGCGGCGGCTATGCCGACGGTGCGAACGCGCCTCGAGCGTCCGCATTATAACTGCAGCTGATATTGCAATAAAATGTGTACAGTTAGGCAGCTTGCACCTATATATACAGCATTACACTCTTAGTACAGACTGTTACACGCCTTTAACCTTTACGCCCGTTCAGCAACCCCACAAAGAAAATGGTGTAAAGTATGTGAAGCACTCTTGCTGATAGCATAACACCCTCGTAAAAAAATTGGCTGTCGGTTAACTCAGTTATGCCTGGGTGTCCGTAGCGAGAGGTACGGTTAAGGTTATTGTTTAGCTTGGTGTTTCATACCGTCGTTGATCCGCGGCCCTGGCACGAGATGCCGAACTAGACGACTAACCATCCTCATCTGAATGCACTCGCCTGGCCGCTTCGTACTTAAGACGCTTTTCGAGGCGTGCGGCTCGTTCTTCCTCCGTCTCCTCGGCTCGCTGCCTCCTCTTGGATTCGTTCCGACGACGAAGCCTGGCTTCTTTCAGTCTCTCCGACTCACTTTCCATATCTGCCGACGAATCCCACCGAGCCGCCCCTTCAATATATACGATGCAACGCCGGCTCCTCCGGCGATGCAACGCCGGCGGTTGCTAGGCAACGGCTCAGTTCGCGGTTTCACCGGCTCCTCCTCTGACGTCATGCCAGATGGCGCGACGAGCGGCGCTGCCATAGGGTGCCTCGATGCCAGCGCCGCCGTTCAGGGTGGTGCCAACCTTTGACCGCCCCCGCGCCGCCGCTTTCTCGCTGCGACGCCATATTGTGTCACAGCGAGCCGTTGCGATTGCTTGGTGCCGGTGCTGAGTTCGAGGCACAGTGCGCGCGGATGCTTCGCGGACGCTTCTACTTGCTAGACAGTGTTCAGCCGCATGACTGACAAGCTATCAAGTGCATCGTGTCGACATGACGGGCTGTTGTGTTCCCAAGTGCGCCGGATCGACGCGTAAAGGACTGCGTTGTTTTCGCTTCCCCGGGACCCAGAGCGACGGAAGAGATGGGAAGCCCAAGTAAAGCGCGATCACTGGAAGGCAACGGATAACTCCTGCATTTGCGAGGTAAGTGTCAAGAATGTTTAGACTACCGCACCGTGTTTTTCATTTAAATAAGAAAGTATTCTCTGATCCTCGCTCACGTACCTACGTTCGCTCACGAACTAAGTAAGCACTGCACCGATGCTGTCTGAGTAGCGTATGGCTTGCGCGCGCGCGTCGCATAGGCTTTTTTCGTTTTGATGGGCGCAGTCTGTACCCTTATTCTGTACGAAGATGCAGTCTGTACGAAGATGCTTTGCCGCGAAATAATCTTACATTAGCTACGAATCGTCACGTAAGCCACCTATTTTCCTTTTTCACGGGAAGCACACATCGTGTGTGTCTCTTGTTTCTTTTCTTTTTTTCGGTACTGGTTATTTGGGACTAAAGAACGCAGTGCTTCGTCTGGGGAGAGCGGCTGTTTTGTACGTGGTAAGCGAAACATTGTGATTTTCTCTGATTTCTCAGGAGATATCTTGCGGACCTCAGGGTGTTACGTTACATAGCTGATTTTTTAGACTTGTACATATTTGTAGCGTGGTGATCGTAAGCCGATGGTCATTCGTGCTCATTCCCGATCGTAGTGGGTACTGTGACGGTCTTTAAATGCCTGTGCACGGTATGCACAGGTGTAGTACAGTTAAGGGGCATCATGGGACCAAAATGTTTCGGCGCTTTCTGGCATGGTGTCTGTTGTAGCCTGTGCATTTCTTCGAAACCTGTGAAGCGAGGTAATACAGCATTGCTTCTGCTAAAATTTATTTTTAAGCACTGTAATGGGTTCTCTGTATTTACAAGGCAACTTTTCATATCAATAATCACTTTTGTTGTTTTACCTGTACTTAGAAACACTTTGAAGAGGACCAGTACGAGGGAAATCGACAGGATGGGCGCCGTCTGTTAAAGTCAACAGCCCTACATCATCATGGACTATATTTTCGAAGTGAAAAACATTGCTAATCTGTATTTGACTGTCTTAGTTTCATTTACGGTTTTTGTACGTGATATGTGTACAGTGTTGTTTATTTTTGCAATGTAGTTATCAGTGTTCTAATGGTTATTTATGAAATGTTCTGTACTCGCTATCGATGTGTTTGGCTGATGCGACGTATTCGATGGTAGCTGATGTATGTATTCTGGCTGGATATCTTGATTAATATTACCCGCGGTTGCGTTTTCTTGTTTGCATTCTTGTTTTCGATTTATATTGTGTGTAATAAGGTTGATGTACTCACTTGAACCCCCCCCCCCATGTAATGAATAAATAAAAAAAAACTCTCTCTATCCCGAATTGTGTGTCGAGCCTACCTTGCGAATTAATTTTTTTTATCTCGTCTTTCAACATAACCTTCAGGCGCCACACAGTACATATAATTTTTCATGTACATATCTCTTTCATGATTGATTGTACTAG
Source organism: Dermacentor silvarum (assembly GCF_013339745.2). Taxonomy (NCBI): domain Eukaryota; kingdom Metazoa; phylum Arthropoda; class Arachnida; order Ixodida; family Ixodidae; genus Dermacentor; species Dermacentor silvarum. The sequence goes on from NW_023605602.1 coordinate 21,755, forward strand.
ACATTATAAGTAAATGTATTTTGTGCATCGTTTGATTTCTTGTGTGTACTACGCAAGATTGACACAGACAAGTTACGTTACATTTTTCTCTACAGCACTAACTAAACCTTATTTTCACATCGCAGTTATTTTTACACCAGCTTAATCCTGTCAGCACACAGTTTTATGGGCAAAAAAAAAGCAAAAATTGCGCGTAGATATCGTCAAATAATTGCAACGAACGCGAAGAGCACGCGCAACGCAAGGGAAACTAACCGCCGTGCGCGAGTGGCTGGCTACGGTAAAGGAGGCGTGACGTGTAAACCAAAATACAACAGCGAAAAAGAAAAACTTCCACACACAGGGGGTCGCAAACCTTATATACCAAGCATCGAAGCGCAAAAAAAATAAAAAAATAGTGCGTATTTTAAACATACACACGGCATATTAAATGTGATGGAATTAGGCAACTTGGGGCATGTTCCCGGCGCCATACATTTACGTCTTCGACCTTCGACGAGTTAACGGCTATTGGTTATAAAGATATGCAGATGGGACACCGATAAAAAAATCCTCATCATGGCAAAGCACTTGGAAGCGCGCCGCGAGTAACACTTTATGAACGCAAGCGTAGCTGAGTCTCAGCTCGTGTGACACAATATGGCGGCGCCAGCGGGGTTGTCTCCACCCTGGACGGCGGCGCTGGGCATCGAGGCACCCTACGCTGCCAGCTGCGGCGGTTGCTAGGCAACGACGCAGCTCGCGGTGCGTCCACCGACCACAGCGAAACGGCGAGAATGCGGCCAATGCAGCTCTCGCTACAAAAAATTTTTACACCTCAATCATTACGCCATTTCGCTTGATCCGTTCAACATAGTTGTAAAAAAGATGTGCTTTCAATATAGCAATCGTATAAACCAAGCCTACTTCCTGTGGAGCCCGTATGCAGTACACACTCTCTCTTTTTTTTGCGGCATATCTAAACTGTCATTATGCCCGCAGGTACGACTGCACCCTGGTGCACCAGCGCGTCAGACGTGGCTCCGAGAACCCCGTCTACCCGTACACCATGGACTTCGGTTTCCGACACAGCTGCATGGTGTACCCGTGTCCAGAGCGCACCTACCCGGGACTCTGGGTTATGCCCATGAATGTGCTCTTCCGCGAGTACAAGGGCGAGGAAGTCCCGTGCGCAATGGCAGACGCGTGCCTGCCGCAGCCAATCACGGCCAACGACACCTTCGAGTACCTCAGGTGGGTGATAAAGTGGATAAGGCGAGTAAGCATGATGGTTGGTGGGTGAATGAATGGATCAATGACACGGATCACGAGAAGGTAATGGGAATAAAACAATAATTGCACGTAAGAGGGAGAGGCTTAACCAGAGGCGATATTCTATAAAGAGCCCACCTAGTGGACATGTCCATTCCGTCTGCTGCTGACGTGCTGATTGGCTGTGGCACCTGGCTCCTGCTGAAGCGCACCCCAGCCCAGCCAATCAGAACTTCAACAGCAGACGAAATGGACTTGTCCACTAGGTGGGCTCTTACAGAATACCTCCCCAGGATTCGTTTGGCTATCTTACTGTACGCTGAGGGAAGGGGATAAAGATGAGAAAACAGAAAATAATCTGTCAACACAAGCACCCGAAGAAGGCACTTCACAACAATTAGTCTCTCGTACAGTCTCGATGCTTAAAGGAGAAACACTAAACAGCGTTTTTAAAGCAGCTTAGGTTGACGTCGGCCGGGACCGGAGTCCAAGGATTGTTGTTTCTTCAAAAAGTTAGTTGTCGAGTATTCCGCACGCGGTGCAGATGGTGTTCTTCGCGTACTGAACCGAGAACATATACACAAAGAACACGCGCAAGCGTCTCTTTGCACCAACAAATTTCGCATGTCAATACATGTATATAGACGAACAGGAGTGCAATGTGTAAGAACACCGTCAGTGGCCTTGACAAGAAAAGAAGTAGCTTTTTTGAGAGAAGTCCAGGAAGGTAAAAAGGACGAAATTTGGCGAAGGCATAAAAAAGGCGGGAATTTCAATAAAGAAATCACTTGACGATGCCGCTAGGTCCACGTCTGTTCGTTTCTTTTTGCCTCTGTGTTCCACAATTTTCTGCTGCTACAAACCTCGAAGAGATGCAGTTTCTTCACGAAGAAGGCCTGCGCATTTATCTAATGGGATACAAAAGGAAAATATCAAGTCGATCTAGAGCAATAGATTATTTGTCTAGAAATCTACCATATATATCGCTTACTGTGTGCCATTACATCATTTTTGTTGCGTGGAAAACTGCCACCTAAGGTCCCGCTCTGCTGCTTAATTTGAACCGCCCGCGCCAAAACGAACATGTTGACGTAATCCCCCTGTGACCTCCCTCTGTTTCACACCCTGCGAATCAGCCATTGCCGACGTCACTTGAAAAGATAGTCCACTACAACTAGGTGGCGCCACTCTGACTTTCCATCTTCGCGCTTACAGAAGCTCTGTTCTCACTACGAATGACGCATTCGTTATTACAAAAGCTTAGTCTGTCAATCTAGTCAGACTTATATTTGCCTTACGTGTCCCTTTAAGTATAATAACGGCGTGTGGCAACTCCTGCGCAATAAAGAAAAAGGAGTATATTAGGCATATCACTCTGTTTTATACCTGTCACGACCACGGGGTGTTTTTCACTCCATCCATATCTCGGCCTCTACATCTTACTATGTTTAGTACGATATTTTACATGACTAGGAGAACTGGATGGTTGTATACAGTACGTACGCTCACTTGTATCCACGCAGGTCCAACTTCGAAGACTTCTACACGACCAACCGAGCACCCTTCCCTTTGTTCCTTCACGAGGCTTACCTGCGCGAGCCCCGTCGCAAGCAGGGCTACCTACAGTTCATCGACTGGCTACTACAGAAGGACGACGTCTACCTCGTGACCATCTCCGAAGTGCTACGCTTCATGCAGGACCCGAAGCCGCTGGGAGCCTACGTTCAGCACGCGTGTCCTGATCGCAGTCCCGTTGCGCGGAACACTAGTTGTCCCCAGGCAAGGACGTGTGCCTACAAGAATACGTCACTGGGTGGCGACCGCTACATGATGAGCTGTTCTCGGTGCCCCAAGAACTATCCGTGGGTCGGAAATCCCTTGGGCAACTAGTGAATGCACCACGTGGACCTGGGGTCCAACACCTGAAGTGAACACCGTACGGGGACATTCCACCGTCTACAAACGGACGTTAACCACCTGTTGTTATGGCTTCTGCCCGAGAACGCGGACTACTCGAGAGAAAATTCCGAGATATGCGAACCTGCCGACTCAACAAACTAACAGTTCTACAAGGTATACTTGAATGTGGCGCGAAATACATTTCGTGAAAAGGGGAGAGAAAAAAGAAGACAGTGAAGCGCCACCACTGGCGTTCAGTGTTGACAAAGAAGACAGCGTTGGCGCTTCACTGTTTTCTTTCTTCTGCCCGCTTTTCACGAAATGTACTTCGCGCCAAAATCAAGTACACCTATAGCAACTCTATAAGCACCAACTTGCCCAAGAAGTTTATTTGGAACTGTTCTACGGGCGCTAACTCAGGGACAATATCTTCTAGAATCCTTTGTTTCGATTCCTACACGACGAAGGTCAGCGTACTTTCATTTAGATATTCATCGGGGCTAATGGAGAAGCTGTTTCAATTAAAACATTGTTACTCAAAGTTCTCACTGCCCTTTCTTCTGCAGCTTCTTTGGGGAGCTCTTTGCTGTGTTCATATCGTAACGACTTCAAAATATACCGAACGTATCCTGGTGAACGTTTTAAATGACGCTGTGATAGTTTCTCGATGCCGAACACTATGATTTATCCTATATAAAAACCCTCGCACCTGCCCTGCAATGTTGTCAATTTAGTGGCTCTCCCGCTAAATTTAGCGTTTGTTTTTTGTGTGTTTTTTACATTGCCTAGCGGGAAAATTTGTTCTCTGGCGAGTGACAATTTTTTTAGCGGTTTTCTGTACCGTTGGCTTTTTTTTTGGGGGGGGGGGGGTGGGGGGGAGGGCTGTACAAAAATCCAAATTCTCTTGACAACAATTTGCGCTTCACGTGGCAAATATGGAGCTTATCCATGCTGCTTTTGAAGTAAGAAGGAATTATCATTCACAAACAGCGTGCTTCGCATTTCTTCCTTCATGCCTCCTCTCCATGCCTCCTCTGAACTATAGCTCTGACAGTTTCGGCAGTTCGTAGCAGTTTCACTCTTCGCCTATTTCGCAGACGCGATTTAGGGGATTTTGCCTCCCGAAATGGCTCCCGATATACATCCAAAGATTCAGGAAGGAATGGTTACAGCAACTAGCGCTTCGAGGCACATAGCTGATGGAAGACACAGTTTCCTTCTGGGACGAGGTGACCAAATGAAGGAACACCTCTGACAGAAACCCCTTCGGAGAGTTAGCCGATTTCGATTTATCAGTACTGGTGCTGCTTTGGTTCAACACGCAAGTTGAGCCTGCTTACAGCCAACCGAATGTAAATAAATCTCGGGAAACCGAACGGCCACTGGGATTGCAAGTGTCATATCCTCACTCTTCGGACTGGTCTCCAAAGAAACGATAAACGCTGCTTCAGTTACACGCTGCCCGATTACGTTGTTCGCAAAATCGGCACAACGGAGGCCTACCAGATCCTACCATTAGAACCAGTCATACCAGCAAACAAATGCACACAAGCGAGGCATCACCATACCAGATCAAACAGAGGAGGTTTTTCGGTAATTTTAATCAACGCCCGGCAGTTCAACCTGTTTTCCGGCCAGTGATTATATTTCACAGAAGCATATTTCGATGCGAAAACGTCAAATGGCCCATTGAGAGAAAAAAAAACGGCGTCGTCTGTAGCAGCGAAAAAAACGGCGCCTAACTTCCCATTGGCTGCGACGCCACGTCATCAGCGGGTCCCGCGCGCTCATGACCGCTGGCTCGCGCTTGCTGGTTCGGGCAGCACGCACCATTATATGGAGTCTGAAGCACCGACACCATCGGCGGCCGCAACCTCATCTGTAGCGAAACGTGGCCGCCCACGCCAGTACACGGCAGACGAAGTAAGGGAGCGGAAGAATGCAGCAAAACGAACGAAGACGCAGGCAGCGAAATCCACCATCGCCGTCAACTCCCCCAATACACAGCGGGCGGAACTATCATAACGCAAACATTACTCGCAGCGCAAAACTCAAATTAATGCTTTTGCATTCACAACTGGTTAAAAGTGCTTAGGTGGGTGTTCGTATCGCGAGCTTTAGAGTTTTTTGAGTACTCGACTATCGGGGTGGTTCTTTATTTCTAGTTGGCAACACTGGTCGCAAGAGTGAGATTAATACGCAAAATGAAGATGCAAGCCTTTGGATACCCGCCTATTAGAGAGCTTTAGCTTGTCCGGTAATCGGGTAAATGCGGGCGTTGCGGCGTTCGGGCGGAACCGTAAACGTGAGCGGCCTGTATGGTGCTGCCACGTGGTGGCGCAGAGCTCAAACAGACAAAAACAGCTAATATTGCAGTAACCAAGTGTATTCTACTTCGCTGCTGGTGTAAATCTTCGGCAGCAACACGATTACGCCACTGCCGAAAATTTACACCAGGAAATTACCAATAATTCTTGCATAAGTGTCTGGTGCAGAGCGAAATCTTCGCGCTACGGTCCGCGAAAACCTGACCGGCACTTCCACGGCCGCCTGCTCTTCTTCGTCGCTTGACGCGGAAGTCTCGTAATCGTAAGCGCTAATATTTCTTGCCAAGTTGGAATGGTCCTCGTCTTCAGACGTGTACTCATCGCTGGTAGACGCACCAGAACTCGAATCCATGCTCGCGATGGCGGCGTCGGCGCGCTTCGAATGACCGCGGCCGGCCGGCTGGCTATCCGACCAGGGTGTCGTGACGTCACGCCTTCCAACTCCCGCGGGTCGGGCGACGCGGCGCGCGCTCACAAAAACGCCAAAAATAAAGCAATCGCCTCAAAAATGAGCAAAATGACTTCTTTTCGGTGTAATTAATCACACACTGAGGATTCATTTTCAGCATTTTCGTAAAATTTTCAGATTTTGTGTCCGTATCCCTTTAAAATGTTTTCCGGTCAAATAAAGTTTCTATTATACTGCTCGCGTTTGCAACCGAAAAGTAGTCCGTCACATTTTAAATAAAAAGATAGGTATGTGTCACGTAAGTCAACGTAACGTCTCATACCTTTATGTCCCAAAATACGACTTAACTATTATGCAGAAGGCGTCAGATTTAACCTGTTCCAATTCAATTCCAATTCTAATTAAATTTAGGAGTATAGGTCGGTTTTATTGGTGTGGACCAAGGTGTCCGACCGATGGCGCGGCTGCTCACCGTGGGATTTCGCAGTGCGGGCCGCAGCAGGTCCAGTGCCGGGCACGTGACGTCATCACTTGGTCACGTGGGTTTTGGTACCATCGGATGTTAACGCGGTATTTTTTTCCGCTTCCTGGGGCATATCATGCATTTGCATTAAAACACAACACAAGAAAGCAGAAAGACATCGCATAGGGCAACCGATGTCAAAATGATTGGACACCAACTCGCTCAACTGACGACATTCCTCAAGGTCGTTTTCAAAAGCACATCAAGGATAAGTGGCGATTTCATAATGCAATTCGAAAGCCTCTGGACATATAGATTCAATAGTTCCGGTATTTGATAACCCAACTATTTTATGCTGTAAGGCACGCCATTTTTGGCTTGCCTAAATACTTTATTCGAACCCCTTCCTCCCCCCACACACACCTGGCCAATAGATTAAATATAGCCGGCTAATTTCGAGATTTCAAATATGATTAGACGGTTCCAAGGAACTGGGCATGATGCATGAAGCACAATGTGAAACTTGTAATGGTGAAAAAGGATGAGTGTTCTGCTTCTACGCCCTCAATTCTGCACCCTCGTAACAGCCTGATACACAGACTACGATTAAGCGTCGCTTTCACGTGCAAGTACTTGCACATAATTCGACTAGCAGACTCCCCGGACTGTTCAGCGTGTGTTGTTGTTGAGACTATAGACCATGTGCTCGTGGCGAGCCCTGTGTATGCACGCGAAAAATTGACACTGACATTTACCCTGAGGCATTTTGACAATAGACCACTGTCTAAGGACCTCCTGCTAGGCTCATGGCAGGATAGTTGGCAGACGATAGAGGCAATGTGTGCTCTTTCACGTTTCTTAGGCGACACGGGCCTGGACTCATGCTTGTGATGGTAACGCTTATGTGTTGTGTCCTGTCACCTCCTTTCTGCCATCATCCCCCATTGTGACCCTCTTTCTTCCCCTCGTCCACTTCCCTTACGTAGAGTAGCCGGCCAGATACTCCATTTTACGGCCAACCTCTCTGCATGTTCTAATCAATAAGCTACTTCTTGTAATGCTGGGAACTGCCCAGCGCCAGCCTTCTCCTCAATCCCAGCGTGTATGCATGGTGCACCCCATTCATTGTCTGCTACAGCTCTCCATGGCAAGGCACGAAAGACACTGCTGGTTAATGCATTCAGAAAGAAAATTTTGCATCAGCTGTTGTTTTGTTGGATTTACCAGCGTGCAGCCGAAAGCGCCCACTTTCCAAAGCGGAGGGGAGTGGGAAAGGGTAACTACCCCCCCCCCCCCCCCCCCCCCGGTAGATACGCCTATGGCTGCGGAGTTGACGCTCGATGTGCTCAGTCGTGCAGGCCGAGGTGCCGATGCACGAAATGATTAGCCCCGGGTCCGAGGATCCCGTCTGAAACACCGACTCGATAGAGATTAGCCCCGTGTCCGAGGATTCCAGAGCGAGGCTTGGTTGCGAAGTCCGCGTCGCCGATGAGGCTCGCCATGCTTATTAATCGCGGCTACGACACGTCCACGAAAGGAGGGATCTGCCACGCTACTGCGATATCCGCGTCACACCTGTTTCGACACCACCGCGATCTCGACGAGTGTCGAGACGTCAAGAACCCGCGATGTGCAAAGAGAAGATGACACTCCTACATGCGAGCGCCGGACCAATGGCAAACCGCGCTGGAGTCACGTGGCGAGCAAGGCTAATCGGAGACTCTGGAATCAACTTTTTATTTATTTCGAATTCCCTCAAGTGCCAAGGCATTATAGAGGAGAGTGGGATACATGCGAAAAACAACAACAATGATTACAACAAATTTATATGATGTAAGCGACATGTGCAGCGAACGTAATCATTAAGCACTCAAATAACAAGAATACTATGACATTAAAATTATATAAACCCAGTGACACTTGAACTGGACAAAAGCAAAATACGGCGCGACAGCGCATGCACAAATACATCACATGTGGCCACGTGCACGATCACAGTTGAAAAAAAGCAAACAAGGTTCGGCGGAAAGGTGCACTGTCTTCGATTTATACAATAGCATCAGGAAGGTGGTTCCAGTCGTTCGTTGTATGTGGAATAAATTAATATAAAAACCTGTTTGTGTGACAAAAAGTGCCTCTTACTTTATGATGGTGATCAACTCGAGATGACAGCTGAGTATGTGCGAGAATGAGCTCACTGCTAAGGATATGATGATGAAATTATGAAATAATCATTTGCCTTTTGTGCGCTCGTATCTGTATGGTGGAGATAGCTGAAGCACCAAATTTGAAGTCTGAGAAATGCGCCTTGCGACGAGTCTGTGATATTTCGGAATCGGATAGAAAAATAGTTAAACTGAAAATGTGATTTACAAAAAAATGGACTTTTCGGCCATTTCTCGCGATGCGAAAGCCGCTAACCCCTTTGTCAACTTTGACATCAGCAAGAAAGAATTCTTTAGTAAAACTGCCGCAACAAGTGCATGAACCCAAACAAGGTACTTTTTCATGCATTTCACACTTGGCTGTCGATATTCTAATCACTTTGCTTATTGTGTTCTATGCTAGCGTTATTTACCTTTGAATATGTTTTCTGCATTTCTTTGCTTCCCTTTTGGGCACAAGTTTAGGAAGCCATCGTCAATGTAAGGCTACAGACTACAAGCATGGAAAAGAAGCTCAACAATCACTGGAGGGCCACCATCTGTACTCCAGCTGCGACCCCAAGGCTCCAATGTTTGCTTTTAATTTAAAGATGCGTCACATCCACCTCGTGGGTGCATTGTCTCTCATGCCAGTCAAGTGTTGATAGTTGAGCTAGAAGCACTTGTTTCTATATAGTGTTCGGAATATTCAATTCGAAATATAACTGGAAAGGTGTGCCTAACTTTTTCTGAAATTCAGATTTAACTGAAAAAGGTCAGCTTTTGTGAGCAACATATAGTGCACAGCGGAAAAACAGGCTTGCGAGTAGTTGTGAGTTGTGCACACTTAAGTTTATTATTGTGGGAGCAATGTGCATTTAAAATAGCACAGAGTTTGCAAATGAAGCATGAAAATTGCACCTGTGTTTGCTATTGTCACAAAGTGCACATGCAGGGGACAAAATAGAGTGCATGAAATTACGGGTTATTTAACTTTCAGGGCTCTTGTGGGGCCAATCACTTTACCTAGAGGTAGCACATACTTGCGTGCCTAGTTAAGCTTATCAAGCGTTATTGCCCATAACTGAGATTAACTCGTTGCTGCTTGAGGCTGCTTCTGAAGGTCTCTGAACGTCTAGTTACCCAGACTTAGCTTAATGGCTGGTGTATAGTATGCTTTCATATTGCATGTGATAACAATGCCCTACCATGTTTCTTGGGAATTTTAAATAATAAAATAAAACAAAAACACTAGTAAAGGCTCAAAACACAACAGATGAACTGTTATCACTCAGCAGATAACATTAGTAATCCTTCATACAGAAAATAGATACTGAGAACTACTGACAAAATTTCATGGGAATTAACAAATTGCTCAAGAAAAAAAAAAACATGTATTCAAGACAGCTTATAAAACTACACTGAACTGCACAGTAAATTAGGTGCCATGACCAGTAAGACAGTGAATTTCAGTTTCATTGTTAGTCGCCATCTGCTATAGGAACATTTTAAGGCATCAAATGCAAAGCCCCCAACACTTGCCAACACATGTATTAGTGCCTCACAAGCAATTTTTATCTGCCGGCACTTGCTGTGTGACACCACTCAGATTATTAGTCGCAGTTAAGACTTTCAACACCATAGGCGTCAAGGAGAGGTGGTACTGATTTTGTGCATTAACAAGAGGCAGTGCAGAAGCATGCAGGAGAAACTACTTGCTGTAGGCAATGCTGTCTTCCAACTATATCTTGGTTCGAATCACATGTGCACACAAAAAAGCTCTAACATGAAACACTAGATGAAGAAAAAAAAATAACACATTTTAAGTAGACGTATTTCTAAACAAGCATTTACATTTAACTAGACTTCTGCTGATATGAAGACATTATGGTACCCATACTTTCATGGCGATATACTGGCTAACAGTTATAACTTCATAAAATCGTTGCATCCCCATGACTTGCCTAAGTACCACAGTTTCTTTCTTTTAACAGCAAAATTGTCGCGAATAGATGCGACACTATTCCAACACAGGGCTCTACAAGCAACATAGAATGGTATCTGGTATAGCACAGCAAAACACGGGCACAAGAAGAACAGAGACAAACGAACATAATGCTTGTGTCCGTCTGTCGTTTCTTGTATGTGTTCTGCTGCACCATACCAGATACCGTTGCATGATGACTAACCAACAAGTCCATATCGCCATCCTCATCTATAAGCAACGTTGCAGACTCTGGGGTGGGATGAACCATTTTTACTGCAGGAAATGCCTTGGCAGGTGCTTTAATAGTGAGGTATGGAAGTGTAGAATGGAGCCAGTGGAATGGCTAGTGATTGAGGCCACAAAAATGCACGCTACGGTAATTTCTAATGAACTTTAGAAATATCCAACCAACGCGAAAGACGCGAACGAAGGAAGATGTAAACACACAGTACTTGTGCGTGTATCTATTTTTTTGGTCTATGCCTTTCGTGCTGCTTTATCATTGCTAACGTTGAACCAACTTGTGCAAGCTGTATCATGCAAGGTACAGCTTCCCTTCTCTAAATCTTTTTTTTAATTCTTATTATTCTGTGCCTCTAGCATTGCGCCCACGTCCCAGTGAGCGGGCTGGGACCGTATGTGTGGTCCCAGCCCGATCGTCGGTCAGTAACTCGGAATTCCCGGAGTCCTCGGCCCCTCACCCCCGCTCCGTCCCAGTGCTCCACCCCCTGTCCCGGTCGTTCCGCCACCCTCGGTCCAGCTCGTTCAGGGATGATTGCATTATTAGCATTCCACCACCAGCCCCAGTCCTTGTCGTTCGAGGATGATTGCATTATTTCCCGCTCTGTGGCCCTGGTAGCGCCACCACCAAGTGTCTCGCCACTGAAGACGCCGAAGTTATCTTCCAGAGGCAGAGAGCGGTTCATATTGTCGAAACGCTCAGTTATTGCAGCGCTAGTTTGTGCAAACGGCATCAGGATGGTGTCTAGATCTGCGCCTGGTTGCGCTCCTCGTCTGGTGGTGGCGTCGGGACGAAGCTCTAGTTCCCGCTCCACAATTGCGGCGCTGATGCCGGTGACCAGCTCCGTCAGCTCGTTCATCTGGCTCTGTATGGACGTCAGCAAGTCGTGGTACGAGCATAGAGCTGCGTTGAGGCTCGGCAGCTCATTCGTGTGCATCATGACTGCCGCGTCGCCTCTGCCATCTATGCGCGGCGCGGCGGCGCATCCGGCGGTGTAGTGACTCGGCAGGTTGCCGCGCGTTACGTTTTCCTGGCAGCGGGGGCACGTGGTGGCGTGGAAGGAGCAGTGGTTCTCGAAGTGATCCAGCAGTTCTCCAACGGGACCTTCGAAGTCGCAGCCATTGCTAGCATTCCAACAGCTCACCTATAGCGGGGGAAATGAGAAATAAAGGGAGGGGGCGAGGGTCGTTTGCAGATCATATATACTGGACAAATATCATGAAAGTAGACAAGGATGAAATAATAAGACACACACATGAGCACTGAACCCGTTAACACAACTTTAGCAGATCTACGTTAATTCTTGGGAAAGACGAATCAAGAGAGTACAATCGTAGATAGGTGAAATGCGAAGAAATTACAATGAATGCATTTCTCGATTACTAGTAACTTGACTGCACAATGTCGCGCTGCTACTTACTCAGTCGCCAAAGGTGGTCTATGCATCGCACTAAAGCGTACGTACAAGAGGAAATTATATCGATATTATACGAATTGGCGACAGCGGAAGTGAAAAAAAAAAGTGTTCTATATTTTGGCATAATTTTGTATTTGTATGAAGTCGCAGGGTTGCTCTAATCTGGCCATGTCGAACTAACCATCTTGTTATCTCCGATTGGCCCAATGGGCTGCTACGTGACCTCTCGATTGGCTCAAAATGCTACCCTTAGAGGGGAGCGGACACATAAAGGCATACCTGCCAAGTTCAGAGAAACTAAATCCAGATCTTCCGATCGGGGCGGGGGGGGGGGGGAGGCACCCCCCCCCTCCTCCCCCGACGTCGATATATTCAAGTACTGCCAGGAGAACTTCTTAACAATTTTATTTACAGATATACAAATGACCACGTGAACATCAAGGACTTTTGCAAGCATGTCGTTGTTGCTAACTTTGCCTTCAAAAATTCTTTAAAATTTATTTACTTTCTCACGTCTTACAACCACCATCTGATTATGAGTACTGCCGTAGTGGGGAACTCCAGATTAATTTAGACCACCTGGGGTTCTTTAACGTGCACCCAATGGACGGCACACAGCCTTTTTTGCACGTCGCCGCCAACGAAATGCGGCCGCCGCGGCCTAGATTTGATCCCACAAACTCGTGCTTAGCAGCGCAATGCCAAAGCCACTAAGCAACTACAGCGGGTGTTCAAAAATCCTTCCGATAATGCTTGATTGTAAGAAATTCCATTTCTTTCACATTTCGCGAGGTTGACATTTGCCAGCGTCTTAGACGAGCAACACATGGGACGAGCAGCACTGCGTCCTCCTATTTTTCACTATGTTAAATTGTCGCTCGCACTCTGCATTGCTCTGTGGTATCAACAAAATACCCAGTGTCACTTCGGCTGAGCACTCCATTAAAAATACTTGACATTTTTTGCGCTAGCTCTCCTTGCTTTTAAAGCCATGACTGACTGTAGGCCTACGCAATATGCCAGAGCAGCTGACGTCGAGGAGAACGATGGAGAGTCTATTGTTGCTAGTTGCAGAAGGCAGCATTCGCTGGCTAACTTAATGGGAATAGGGCCATTGTGGCACCCAGGGGAGAGTCCATCACGGCATACTTCCTCGAAAAGACCTTGTTTAGCAAGGGATTGGGCCGCGGTATGCAAGATACCAAGGAGCAAGTTTTGGTGGTGCTGCGGTTTAGAGACGCATTCATCTCCATGACGGCGAAGGAACACAAGGGCGAGGACGAATTTCTGGCAGACTTGCGAAGACTGGAGCTTATATCTTACACCGTGGTTTAGCCACAAATCAGATAACCTCCATTTGGTTATTTCTACCCGCTTAATGTCTATTTTGTCTCCAGTAGAAAATTCCTGCTTGATGTAGCAGTATGACAGACCATCTAGTGAGGCGCCACGTTTGTGAACTCTTTTTTTCTTTTATTTATCTATTAATGAGCGCCCTTTAAAAATCTGTGTGTCGGCAAAGAAATTCCTAAAATGCGTAGCTACTACGCCCTTTGTATGTCACCTACGACATTTTTATTGCGATAGCAATTATATGGACACTCAAAAGCAGATTTCTGCCGTCGGCGTCGCCGTCGCCGTGAGGTTCCGTATGACGTCAATGGAGATGAAATCGTCGCCGCGCGCCGAACGCTGTATGTGCGAGTGAAAGGGGGCGAGGGGCGCGCGCTTTCACGGGGAGTGAACGCACGGCGGAGAACAAACGCGCGTTCTGCGCCGTGCTCCCTTAAGGGCTGCAGAAGTAGGCGTCTCTTTCCTCCTTTACAATCACAATATATGTAGAGCAAACGCGCCTACTTCCGACGCGCGAGAGGCCGTGGGGGAGGGGGGGAGGGAAGGGAGGCGACGTTTAGCTGCGGCACCAAGTGCCTATTTATATCAGAGGCTCCGGCAACAGTCACCAACACCGCACGCATTTTGAGCGAACATGGACAAAACGCCGACGGCGTCGACAACAGTTCTGCGTGCGGCCGGTGCTGCTGCATGTCCAAGTTTATACAGCTGATAAGGCTAATATCATTACTCCGTATAGCTCTCTACAAATTTGCTATCGCCATTGATGCTTCGCCTTTTAGGTGAAACTGCGACAACTTTTTTACGCTTGCACATCAGCAGGACACAATTCTGTGAGCTTTGACTGAACCCAACACAGTTCAACGCACTTTGGTCGAGCCTAATATGTCACATCTAATATGCCACATCTAATATGTCACATCTAAGATGAACCTAATATGTCGCGATCGGCAGCGCGCATACGACAAGGCAAAATTATCTGTCGTCACAAGAGGCCTTGTAGCGATTGACTCGCGTTTTCAAATCTAAGCGAATTCGAGGTCGGAGACGACTGAAACTGATACCGGTGTTGGAGCATTCGCACCTACCCGCTGTTTCTCGAAGTAGGCGCGAGGGGGCGACACCCACTGGACTTCGTTTTCCACCTGGAACGTCGTTTTGTCCATGGGACAGCAGGCAGCACCATCGCCCTGTGCACAGCCTCCAAGGCAAGAACTACACAAGACGTGAAGGCAAGGAAGCACTGCTAGTTTCATAGGCACGAAGCCGCACAAACCGCAGACACGGGCGTGGGGCAGGGGTTCCTTGAAGTTGACAGATCTCCCATCGACTCCGCTGGCGAAGCCACAGAGGCGATACGCATACTCCGGCATATCCAGATAAGAGAACGGCCGCACCGTTCACTGATCGCGAACCGTTTCAGAAGTCTCTCTTGACTGGTAGGTGAACGTCCAAGATGGCGAACGACTGACAATAGCGAAAATAAACCGAAGGCTCCAACCGCACTTTACAACAACACGTGCGTCGGCCGCATAGTTTCGGAGCTTCCAGATTACGCGCTCCCCATAGAATAATTAAAACCAACTTTGTAAATGGCGTCGAAAATGATCATGTGGCGCCCCCTCAGTACGTTGCGTCGGCTTTGCAGTCTCGGTTTCGGTTTTCACAGCGAAGTCCCTCCCGAACGCAAAGTGAATTTGGTGGTACAGATAAAAAGGGATTGCGATGTCCTTTTTTTTTTTAACAGTGGTACTGCTGTCCTGGATTCTTACGCGGTTCTTAATGATGACCATAGACCAGAGTCTTAAACATGGTTGTACGTTGCATGAATAATCCGTGTCTGTGCGCTGTAAGACTCAGGTTCGTGATATTATTGGTTCTTTCAGAAATATAATAGCACATTGCTGCTCTACAGCCTTGAGTCTTACTGCTATGGTAGTTGGAACTGCTAAGCAAATATCGTTCGAATGCCTTCCTAGCTCTGCGTCTGCTCCAGTGTTTTCACATTTCATTGAAAAGATCCCGATAAACCTTAGTCCAGACTTGTATTCTTTTCAGGAAAGTTGGTGTCACAACGAGCGGGCGAACGAAAAAATAACAACAACAAAAATTAGAACGTAAATCTGACAAATAAAGAAATCGAAACTGTCTCATTATCTACTTGCAGCAAATCACGTGTTATGGTATATAATTGCTTTAGCGAACGCGTACGGAAGCTTCAAAAGTTGCTTTAAGCGAAACTACCTATACAGTGGCTGCGAAAGTGGCGCCCCGTGCGGCTAGTGCGACTGTAACTGCAAGTCTTCGTTAACTTCTGGTCAGCGTCACAATGGTCACACCGGCTGACACCTGCCTTACCAACGCCTCCTTTGGACTTGCAGAAGGTAAAGGCAGTAAAGGTGCAGTGGCGGTACACGGCGCTCTTTAGCAAAACCGTGAGGGCTTGCCGGTCCTTCTCGAATATTTGTCAGCGCCATTGGCTTGACCTAACCGCACGACAATTAAGTGTCATGAACCCTATAACTGGTGAGTAGTTTAGGTTTCGGAATGTCACCTCGGTTTCTGTTGTCTACTGCCGCACTGAAAGTCTATAACCGGAAGGCGTTGGTATAAGACACTTAAACGTGGTGTCTAATAGGAATTCCAATAGCTAGCGTGAAGTTTTTGAAGTTCTTGACGTGTTTCCTATAGTGACAGGAGTACTGTTGATATTTGTTTTCAGACAGCTTCTACCCTCATTTTACACCCCCGTTTCTGTCGACCAGACGGTCACCACCGCTATTTTTACAACATACTGGATCTGATTGTTTCTTTTCAATTCACCCTAAATGACCAATTGCTGGTACGCCAATAAGAAGGTCGTTCCGAAAGTAATTTGACACTGATACACAACACTTTAAGAACGTCAGAAAACGATGCGCGCAAGTTCTGAGATGCAGACTAGTTGCGTATTCATTAGGAGAATGGCGAGCAGTGCAGACGACGGGAGCTAATGACAAAGCATATTTGTCTTCTGTCCGCATCGTTCGTCACGTTGAAAAAAAAAATTAATCAATTTGGCGACCGCAACGTAACAGTACGAGCCACCCTTGAGTTTCTTGACTCTCTCACGCAGATCCCGAGGTCGAGAAGTTCGGTTCGAGCGACGCCGCATCTGTCGCCGCGGCCTGCGACGGTCAGAGAGAGCCAAAGCAGTCGGTCGAAGTCGGTCTGCGTTCGCAGAATGGTTCGCAGACTCAGAAGGACGTAAGCTGCGCACTTGTGGGCGACGCATTCGCCATTTGCCAAGCTTTGGGGCTCTCCAGAAGCGAGCTCGTCAGCATGTCGGTGCGGCAGCTCAACATCCGCGTACGAACGGCCAACCTCGGCGCCCAACAGACGCGCGCAGTCAAGCACCTGCGGCGTATGCTCAAAAACCGGGGTTACGCGGCCATCTGCAGGTATGCTAGTGCGTGTTAAAGCCCGGCCCACATGGTGCGATTTTGCAGTGCGTTTTTCGCAGCTGCGATTTCCGCAAATGCGAAATTCGCACATGGATCTACCGCATCTGCGTTTTCGCTGAGAAGTTCAGCATGCCGAACATAGAAAAATCGCACGCACGAAGGGTCCGCGAATTCAAAAGTGCGAATTGCCAGACAAAATCACACCATGTGAAACGGGCATTATTTGACTCTGTACAGCATGAAAAACATTTCTCTCTCTCTCTCTCTCTCTCTTTTTTTTTTTTTTTTTTGCTGCTCAAAAGACAAAGATGCAGGTGAAAACAAATACAGACACAGTTTAAATTTACAGACTAACTTCAGGGTGTATGCTACAGTAACCATGAACCAACTAGCTCAGACAAAAACATTGTTGACTTATAGACATGCGGTAAATTGAGCTACTCGGTCTACATGTCATACGGCTGTCACACGGCGCACTTTTGATCGCGATTAAGCCCGATCCAGATCGAATTTCTTGGTCTTGATTGGCTTCTTTGCGCAAGCTGTGCAAAGGAGCCAATCGCGGCTGAGAATTTCGATCTGGATCAGGCTCAATCGCGATCAGAAGTGGTCGTTTGTGACGCCGCTAATAAATTTTGAAAATGTGCCGACTCTAAAGCACAGCACAAAATAATGGAGACCGATGCAAAAGTGTATAGGACAAAGTGCGACTGTGTTGCTAGTCACGCATTGTCCTGTGTGCCTGCTTGTTTGTCTCTCTCTCATTAGTGTTGTGCTTTTTTGAGCGAATGCATTATCAAAATTATTGGTGCAGGTGCTGTTTGTGTACCTAATTTGTCTCATGGTGAAAAACGCACTGCTAAATATGGAGACTTAGCAAGAAGTCTCCGTTTTTAGTAGTGCTTTTTCCATCGTGAACGTTTACCAACACGCCCAACTGAGAGCTATTCTAATTTGTCTGCATCCTTGCCCTCTGCATTGCATGTCACTTCTGCTATGAAGAACAAACTTGGATAATAAAGAGAGACGAGGGTGGTGCTCACCTCCAGCTAATTTATTTTTCATTGTGCATGAAGCGCGCATACGTCATAATTCCAAAAGAAATGAATCGGTTGGAAGTTGGCACTGTCCTCATCTCCTTTGCTCTCCTGGTCTGTATTGTCACACTTTTAATTGTAATCATTATGGCTCAGAGATTTATTTTATTTTTATTTATCTATAATACCCTGAGGGCCAGAGGCATTATATAGGGGAGTGGTACAAAAGCAAATGTGGTTCATTGGAAGTAAACAAAACATAGTGATTAATATGAA